>NC_141546.1:103387500-103537500 GCF_021556685.1 Rattus norvegicus
GCTCTTTCTGAGGACCTGGGTTCTATTCCTAGCACCCATGGAGGGAGGCTCAGAGCCATTTATTTCCAGGGGGTCTGGCGCCCTCTTTTGGCCTCTGTAGGCACAGTACGCATACAATGCACAGCTGTACATGCAGGGAAAAAAACTAAATATTGTAAACAAACAAATAAGGTATACATGCTATTAATATACAGAAAAAAATGAACTTCACTGTCAGTAAACGGTTTTGATGATAGTGTTTAGAAATTTTTTTTTAACGTGGATGATTTGTGTTGTACCCTGTACATTTTTTTACTGCTAATGGGGATATAAATTTATATAGCTCATGCTAATTATATCTAGTAATATGTAACCTATGTACTATATGATACCCAACAGTATTAAATATGATGTTATATATCTTTAATAACATGCATATCAATTATTTTATATTATTACATATAGTGGTTTTACATCTAATACTCTATGTTATATTGTGTCATACATGTTGATATGTAATGTAAATATATCTTGTGTATCGTGGTTGTGTTATGACGCACTGGCCCAGAGCTGTCCTGTCATAACCTTGAGTTGGAATGGTGGTGGCTCACACTTTTGTCATTTTATGAGCAAGTAGAACTCTTTTGGAGACGATCAGGGGTACAAGTTATAGAAAAAGTGAATAAGCGCTGTCTAAAGCCGGCAGTGTCTCCCACCCTGTTTTAATGAGGGAAGGCAGCAGAGAGGGTCTAATAAGGCAGAGTGTTCCCGTACACTGTGCGAGCGCTCCCAGCTGCCGTTCACTGCCAAATATAGCACCGGGGAAATTAGTCCTCAGAAATACTGCCTGCTGCCGGGACTGCTCTGTCTGACAAGAGAGGGTCTGTACTCTCATTACCTTGCTGGAGACACAGGAAGAGAAGACAGAGAATAACAGAAGAGGCCATGGGGAAGGGGTGTGCAGGAAGGGCCAGCATCTCACCATCCTGGAGTGGGATTGCACGCACCTGGAGCCAGGTGTACAGCGATTCCACGACCTGGCTGCTCCCCTGCCCACTTGAGAACTCAAGGAGAACAGTGGCCTTGATTGTAAGCAGAAACGAAAAAAGCCAAAGAGAGCTCTGAAGCTGTGTCCCCCACAGGCAGGCTGACTGACAATCAAGGGCCATAGCTTGCCCTCGGAGAGCAGAGCTGTCCGCAGCAGCCACCCACACACACTATGAAAAGGGAGGGATTCTATCAAGACAGAAAGGGAGGTGGAGCTCCCCACCCACACTGCCAGTCTCAGCAGACAGGCCGACTTCCACATTTGGTGCTCATACCATCAGCTTACATCTCAGACAACACAAATCGACCTGTTTGTTTGTGCCCAGGGTTGTACAGAGCTGTGCAGCAAAAAGTCTCTGTTATATCTCACTGTGGTTATTTTAAGAAGCCTGCGTTACAGATAGTAGTACTTAGGGAGCAAGGAACATTCTGGAAAGTTAAAAAGACCAAGAGGGAGCAATATCATATCCACCCCTTTCTCCAGGACTTTGTGGGCACTGTCTCTCCAAGACTATTCAGACACCATGGTTATTCATCCTAGATGGAGGAGAATAAACCCAGCTTCATTCTCTCTTGCAATAAACCATTGCTTAGAGTCAGTGGATTTGATGGGCATTTTGCCTGTATCTGAATCTAACATCTTCAGGGTTTTAAATAGGACTCCAGGATGTTTGAGTTACTCCCAAGTTTCCCCTTCACTAAACCGTTATCTTTTCTGTCAGATACATCTGACAGATGCACGTGTAATTTGCATAACAGAGAAAGAGAACAGATTGGAATTCAGAGATTCTCACTCCCATAGTGTAAGCACCTCATCAAACTACCAGTTTCTCCAGGAGGCCACCCGCAGGCATGTAATTGTTTTGTGGTACAAACATACCTGAGCCCTTCAGGACATACAAGTGATATTCATTGGTGACAACTGGAACATACCTGAGACAGCTGAGGGGCAAAGGATACAGACACGTAAAACAAATCCTCTTCTGCCTCCTTACACAGAAACAAACGAACCACAGGGAAAACTAAGGAAACATGGCATGGTATTTATAAATAATTATTATATCTGAGACATTAGATGCTGGACCCCTGACACTAAGGTCGTTTAAGGTTCCACCTCATCCCACTCAGGATGGCCGTAATCCAAAGAACAAATGGCAGCAAATCCTGGCTACCACACACGAGAGAAAGGGGATCCTTCCACACTGACTGAAGGTGTGTAAATTGGTACAGCCCTTCTGGAAGTCAGTGTGGACATTTCTTTAAAAGCTAAAAACAGGACGACCATACGACCCTCTCTTGATCAAATACCCTATGGGTGCCACAACACTCCAGCAGCAATGTGTCCCTGACCATAGTCACTGCTGCTCTCTTCACAATAGCTAGGAAACAGAGTCAGTCCAGGTGTCCCTCAACTGGCAAATGGATAATGAAATTGAGGAACATGCACACGATGGGGTTTTATTTAGGGATAAAGAAAGATGAAATTATGAATTGTCAGGTAAATGGGTGGACCTAGAAAGTGTGAGTGATGTTACCGGGGCCCCAAGAGATAAACATCATGTGTCCTTGCTTCATATATGACCCTTTGCCTAGAGTTTTAGATTTCTGTGTTTAGTTGGAGGTACTTGAAGAGTCCAGGAAGCTCAAAAGGGGCCACTGAGCAGAGGGAAGATGCCTTTGAGTAGGGAGGGGAGTGGTAGGGTACCAGGGAAGAGGCAGGATACTGGAGCGGATGACGAGATAAGGAAGAATGTTTACTAAAACTAAGAAAATAAGAAGCTGTATGGAATTTGACTGTTTTATAAGCTATTTAAAAATAGAATTAGAAAAAGAGTTAGATTTGTAGAGTTTGACCCGGACAGTGCTGCTCGCAGAAGCCATAGGTCATCAAACAAAAATCCCAGCGCCTCCTTAGGAATTGTTGGCCAGCGTCACACTTTGAGAGAGAAACATCCCATGCGGGCTTGTCCTGTATGGTGCTGTTGTTTCAGAAGATCAAAGTCATTTAGAAGGCAAAGAAAGCCTTGCTGGATGAAGTATGACAGTGGGGTTGGGCGCTGAGGTTTCGTAGCCTGGCCCCACTTCCTGTTCTGTCTCTGCTTCCTATGTGTGGGGCGATCTGTGAATCCCACTGCTCCCTGACTGTCAAGTTCCCAATTCCACGCTGTCCCGCCATGATGGAACCAATCCTTGTGGAACTGTGAGCTGAAGTAAATCCTTTCTTGCCTGAGTGGCTTTCTGATTGTGGTGTTTTTAGAACAGCAGCAGAAAGGGAAATTATATAGTCAGGGAGTCCCCAGAACCCCCAAGGCAATGTAGGCGATTGCCTTGTTCCTGGTTGCCCACCGCACTGCACAGCGAGACCCTACTGCTACTGCTTTAATTAAAGGACACTTACGATTATAGAATCAAGCTGGTGCTTAGCTGACGCTTTCCTCCTGCTGGCTAAGTCACAGTGCCAGAAGGTGCTGTGCAGACTACTGGGGAATAAACCCGATTGGCCATCCTATGCAACTGTGAGACCTGCACACTCGGATAGCAACCCATCAGGCAGACCATGCTCAGAGCATGGTGACCTGGTTGTTGTGGCGGTGCCAACCACTGTCCGGCTGGATCTGAGGACTCAGAAGGAATTCGTAGTTGGTACTGTAAATTTGGTCAAAGGGTGGATCATGGCTGGAGAGGTCATAGGGTCTGGAGAGCATCTACTACTATTTTACTAGACTGACTTCGTGTGAAAACTGCCTTCTAAATAGTTATGTTTACGACACAGATTAGAACTAATCTCAGCCTTGGTCAGAGAAGCTTTGGGTGTGAAATGAGCAGATGTTAATGTATAGATTCCTAACTGGTGAAGGTTCTGGAAATAAGTGACTACCGGGTACCCACCTTAAATGGACCCACTCAGAGGCTCAGAGAACATCACAGCAGAGGAGGCGAAAAGACTCTAGGAGCCAAGGACGGAGAGAGAGGCCGTGTGCAGTGATGTCTTCCATGTATGCTGCCAGCCTTCTACCCATAAACGCACAGCAGCAGTGGGTGTCCACGTGGTGCATGTAACACTGGGCCTATCAGCGTTCTATTGAGATCAGGGAGGGGCCGTAAGCTCCTTTCCCCACCCTCCCATGAGGAGCTATAGGCAGTTGATGGCTGCTAAGAGACGAGACATCTATTCCTCAGTGGTTGACTTTCTCCAGAGAAGGAGATGCTGTGCATACTCAGGTAGACCACACAATTAAATATAGCAAGCCATGAGCAAAGGAGGGGGCTTTTGGGGGAAGAGGAGGGAGTAATTTAGAACGAATTTGTAATGAAATTGTGACAGAGTAAGCATAAAACAATCTCGTGTCGAGTGTTCCTCGTGTTTAAAGCTGATGTAGTCATATGGGGTATTTCATGGGATGGGGGCAATGGACACTCCAGCACAGCAGAGCACCCCTTAATCATTCTGTCCCCCTATGTCTGTGAGCTTGTCGCCACCAGCACCTTCTTTTATTCCTAAAGCAGGGTCTGCTCTGGGGTATGCATGGGCAGGTCTTGCAGAGCTCCACCCCCTGTAACTTTCTCCCTAAGGGCAAATGCTCTGGCCTTTCAGTGTTCTATCAGATCCTCTCCTGACCTGGTCAAATGCTAAGCACAGCCTGAGCCCTCAAGAGCCATCTGACAATCACAGATCCCCAAAGGCAGCGAGAAGAGAGGTCTTCAGTGTGCAGAGGACATTTACAAGTAGAGCAGGTTCAAGACCCCGGGGACCTGTCTTGAATGAGTGGCCAGAATGAGAAGCCAGAGCCACAGATGCCAGGCAGCAAAAACAGAGCCCTGTTCTGAGCACACGACTATCCTAACAGCCCAAGCAAATGGTTCTACTTTACTTCAATTCTTATCTTGATGCTTCTAGTTTAATGAAACCATCTGTGGGCTTTTATTTAGGCAGGCACTTTCTCTCTCTCTCTCTCTCTCTCTCTCTCTCTCTCTCGACAAGGTCTTACTTGGCAGTCCAGCCTGTCCCGGAATTCACTATGTAGCCGTGACTGGCCTACGCTCACTCAAGACAACCCTCCTGCCTCAGTCACTCTCGCCAGTGAACCTTAAGGAGATAAGTATTAACAGCTGTACCTAAACTTGCCAGAGGGTTGGAAGCCAAGGCAAAACACCGGTGTGCACGTGGCAATATGAACTCTGAATACTGCAAATCGAGGTTGCTATTCTAACTCTCTTCTTGAGCTAGAGAAATAACAACTGGACGTCTTCTAGAAGAGTCACAATGGGCGGGGGGATCATCGCAAACAAGCCCAACCCCCACCTCAGTCTCAGCGACTTCAGGCAGCAAAGGTTCATTTCTGGCTCTTTTTGGGCACCCAGCAGAGACTCTGTTCCTAATGGTCACATGGGGACTCGGCTGACACAGCCTCTCTACCCATGGGGCGACAGTACCAAGGACAAGTGAGACCTCGGGAGACCACAGGACCAATTAACTCATCCAATTTGCTCAGTGGAGAGCCAGCTCTACTTCTATGGCTCACTAGCCACAAGGGAAGCAGACGTGACCCACATGTGTCCCTGGGAGGGGGAGGCGCTTAAAAGCACCTCACTGAGGATGGGACTGACTCCTGCCACTTTTACTTTTACTAGAGAAAGGACAGGTGTCTTCTCTCTGAGATATGAGATTGTGTGTGGACACTCCTGGTGTGCACACATGCCCACACACAGGCATTAATTGGCTCAAATCAAATCAAGTCAAATCAAATCAAATGTGACCTAGGACCATACGCTGAGCACTGGACAAACCACGCTTTGGTTGAGAAAAGATGAGCGTACAACTTTAGCTCAACTGCTGAGTGGCTACTCTTGGCCTCAAACGGCCACAAACACTCATTTGGAAAGAATCCTCGAGGCGTCTGGGATGGAGGATCAGTGAGCGGAGTGTTTGCTGCACAAGCATGATGTCTTGAGTTTGACCCTAGCGCCCACATAAAAAAGCCAGGAGTGGTGGTGCCCAACCAAAACCCGTACTGGAGAGCTAGAGACAGAGGGGCTTCATGGGACTTGTTGGCTAGCTAGCACACCCAAGTTAGTAACTGCAGAATTAGTGAGAGACACTGTCCCCCAAGTAGGGTGGAGAGGGATTAAAGAAGATATCAGATATCTTATACACACACACACACACACACACACTCACACACATATACATGCATACACATATAACCTCCTCTGTGTGTGTGTGTGTGTGTGTGTGTGTGTGTGTGTGTGTGTGTGTGTGAAATGTGCTTGCTTTCAGCACACTACTTACTTACTTTGGGATTTGATGAGAGAGCTCAGAGATCCTTTTGAAAGGTAAGTTAATAGTGGCCACTCTCCTGAACATGAAACCTCAGAGATGATAGTTTCTAAACAATTAAACAGGATAGACAGCATCATGCCATCCTGGTGCCCTAAATCTCTATAACATAATCTCTATGGCAAATGAGATTACTTATAAACTGTCTGAAGGCAGACGCTATTAACACCCTGTTGTGCTATGCAGGATCCAAGAGGAAGATCATTCCGGGTTCCTATTGGCAGGCAGTAGTCTGAAATGCAGGAAGCGGGGGTGGGGGATTGGGGGAGGGGAGACTCTTCTCAACAGTGTCTGACCTAACATCTCAAAGAAAGACAAGAAAAGAACAATCTAGAATATTTTTATTTAAGATGGAAATTAAGACACTGTCACTTGCTTTAACAAAGGAAAGATCCATATAGAATCTACCTCTGTTGAGATAGCAAGACCCAGAAAACTCTGTAGATTTAATTCAAAAAAAATAATGCAGAAATAACTTACTGGGTAGTTAAAGAACACAATGTAAAAACTAGTATTATATTCACATCGTATCTAACATACTTGAAATGTTATCTACTTTTCCCCCTTAAGATATTCTAGACTTTGATTTGGTGATGAAATTCTGCCAGTATATTTAATATAGGACCAGTTCTTTCTTGTTTATCTTTTATTTTGTAACCGTGTATCATTTCAGTCACATAAACTGTTGGTGTGTAAGCACAGGTCCTCAGAACACAATGAAAGGGATTGGAGCTGTGCACAGAATAGTATGTGGTGCTACACAGATGGCAGCCAGAGAACTTTACCAAAAATTTCAAGAAGATTTGACTCTTATTGTAAAGTGTGCATGCATGCATGTGTGCGTGTGTGTGTGAATGTGTGCATGTGTGTGTGCATGTATGTGTGCATGTGTGTGTGTGAATGTGTGTGAATGTATGTGTGTGTGTGAATGTGTGCGTGTGTGTGTGTATTGTGCATGCGTGTGTGTGCATGTGTAGGTGCATGTGTGTGTATATGTGTGTATGAATGTATGTGTGCATTCATGTATGTGTGTGTGAATGTGTGCATGTGTGTGTATGTGCATGTGTTAATGTGTGCGTGTGTGTATGTGTGCATGTGTGTGTGCACGTGTAGGTGCATGTGTGTGTATATGTGTGTGAATGTGTGTGTGCATTCATGTATGTGTGTGAATGTGTACATGTGTGTATGTGCATGTGTGTGTGCATGTGTGTGTTTGTGTATGTGTGTGTGAATGTGTGTGTGCATGTATGTGTATGTGTGTATGTATGTGTGCATGTGTGTGTTATAGGCTTCTAGTGGAGGCCAGAAAAATATGTTGGAGCCCTGGATGGAGAGCTAAAAGCTATTGTGAGTTTCCTGATGTGGGTACCCAGGTCCTCTGCAGGAACAGCAAGTAATCTTGAGCCAACCCTTCTGCACCATAAAAATCTGACCCCGACAGTCTTCAGATCCAAGAAGGAAACAGAGCAAACCCTTAAGGAAGCATCTGGCTATAACCCGACCTACTCACAGCTTAAGTTCTTAAGGAAATGTGATCACCTCCATTTTGTGAGAAAATAGAGACTCCAAGTTAGAGACCCTCCCATGTCTAACTCACAGCTCTGTGGGCTTCCAATCTCTTCATATGCTCTTTGGAAGTCTCACATATTATTAAAAAATCACAGTGATTGATTTTCTAGTTAAAAAAAAAAAGTCACTTCGACATTAGACATGCACTGCTGCCTGCCACTTACCATTGCCTTCAGGGGTTAAACGGTCTCATGTAGTAGCATTTGCTTCTTTTTTATGAATTGACTTTCACTGGGTATGTGTGTAGTGTGTGTGTGCTTGTGTATATGCATGTTCGCATGACTGTAGATGTGCTTTTGCTGGTGCACAAGTATGCACGTGAGTCTGGAGGCGAGAAGTTGGCACCAGATTCTTCCTCCACTATCATCCACTGTGTTAATGAGGCTGAGTCTCTGCTGACTCCAGCTGGTCCAGCCAACTTGCTCACTCTGAGGATTCCTGTTCGCTGCCTCCACAATGCTGGCCTTACAGAGGGCCACCATGTCTGCTCTACATCTATGTGGGCCTGGGGATTAGAACTCTGGTCCTCATGCTTGTGCACCAAGCACATCCACTGAGCACCTTCCCAGCCCTTCTGCTCTTTTCCCTCGACTCTCCTTCTCAACTCCTTATTCACTCAGTACATGCCTCAGAGACCGAGGCGGGGACAACGGTGGAAAGAAACCGCCCATGGTTCAGTGGCCTGGAGTCAACTATCAAGCAGAGAGGTATATGAAAGCCTAACACTCCAGCCTTTGCCCTGTGGCATGATGAGAGGTTCCCTGTCCACACAGATGTGAAAGCCCGTATTACAGCACCACCTGTCTCCATCCTATCTTTAAAATAAGACTTTCAATAAAAGTAAGAATATACTTCATTCATATAGCACTTCTGTGAGGCACAAAGAAATATGTTTAATGTATACATGTAAAGTATAAATCTGACTAGTCTTAGAATCATGATGTGGCATGTCTGTAGTTCAATGTCAGCCACTTGAACTCAACAGTAGAAAATGTCGAAAGGATTTAAAAATTACACTATCCTATGTCGTCTTTCCCCTGTAACGTATTAGAAACCAGAGGAAAAACTACAACATCAAAGACACAACCGGAAGATGGAAATGAGGCGCGGGGCAGTAAAGGAGGGAGAGAGGGAAAGAGAGGCACCCAGACATGAGAAGAAAAGAAAAAGGAAAAGGAAACATCTCTGTCAACAATCTTGTGTGAGGAACCTAGAGGACCCTGTTAGAATATACATGCTGTGGTTGAAGACAAATGGCCCCCATAGGCCCATAGGGAGTGACATCAACAGGAGGTGTGGCCTTGCCAGAGTGGGCGTGGCCTTGTTGGAGCAGGTGTGGCCTTAGAGTGGGAGTGGCCTTTGTTGGACTGGGTGTGGCCTTTTTGGAGAAAGTATGTCTCTGGGGGTCGGGGGCAGGAGCTTTAAGGTTTCAGAAGCTTAAGGCTGTCTTCCCAATGCCTGTGGATCCAGATGTAGAATTCTCAGCTACCTCTCCTGCACCATGCCTGCCTGCATGCCACCACGCCTCCTACCATGACAATAATGGACTAAGCTCTGAAACTATAAGCCGGCCCTAATTAAACATTTTCCTTTATAAGAGTTGTCATGGTTGTGATGTTTCTTCACAGTAATAGAAACCCTAAGACACCCACGCTGCCCTGAAAAGCCCGTGGAATGATGTTTCCACAGCAGTGGCACCCAAGCGGCTGTGGCCCCAGGGGGACATGAGCTACTTTGTCAACCTCTCCATGATGTTAGCCCCACTGTCTTTAGCCAGTGCAAGCCTTTATTTTATCATCCTCCAAAACTTCACTCCCTGGCCTTTTCAATAGAATCGGCCACCATGGGGTTAATTTACCTGAGTCTCCATCTTCAGCCTGACCTCCTTCACGAAGCTTTTGCCCTAGGGTTCATTTTATCTCTGTGAGTGACTCACTGTGCAAATATTAATGAAGACATTTATCTATACTCTCAACTTCCATTGTTACGGGTACCATTATGATCCCCAAACTATCTTCCCACCCAACCCCCATATCTAGACATGCAGATTCTTTTTACACTTAATCATTCAAATATATAAGTTACCTGCCAATCAATATATGTCAAACTGAAATTATCCTCTTCTTTTTGTCCATTCACTATTTTTTAATTTCCTGGGCTCCTTTTTGTGGTAGGAAGCCCTGATGACGTTAGATTCATGGACAGTGTCTTCTGTCTTGTTTGCATTTGTTTTGTTTTGTGTTGTTTTCAGCATTCAAACTAAGAGATAACCAAAGTCTATTCCCTTTATCCACAGATACCAAGTATTCTTTTGGACTAAATATTTTGATCTCAACCTCACCGTCAATGAAGACTCTTCATTCCACGTCCCCTAGACCAGTTCGTCCCAGCTGAGCTCTCTCATCTGACTCTTCAGACCCTCCTTCCTCACTCTCATCAAAATCATTCACCCCACTTCCCTAAAATCCTTCAGGGTCTCCGGGGCTTTTAGGATACAGTCATAGCTATTGTAAAAGGGGACATTAAAGCCTTGAGCGTTGTAAATCATTCCGTACATGGGAGATACTGGTAAGTCCCTGCTTTGCAAAGCTCCCAGGTCTCAAGCTGGATGTTTTCTTTAGTTGCCTATTTCTGGACTCCACAAAGAGCCCCTAAGTTATCTCATGGAAAAGGTCCCTGCTGCCCTGAGCTTACTACAGAGGTCAATGGTGCCACTATGTGTCCAGAGGAGGAAACATTCCTCTCCCCTTCACACACACACAGTCTAGGGACATCTTATGATCCTGAGACCAAGACTTTTAGGGTCCCAGGGCACTACAGTCCCCAGATGCTCGTTATTATCTTAAATAACAGAAAATCAACTGGAAGTCTCAAATCCATATAATAGTTTTAGAGACAAAAGAAACAATATTTGCAAAAACCATTTGCATCCATTCATAGTGGCTCTCTTCTGCAAGACCCAGCAGGGCTGTCACTCCATGTGGTGACACAGCTGCTGCCCACCTCACAGGGACTGCAACCCAAGGTGTATCCAGAAGTCCCAGCTTCCACACTCGGGTGTAAACAGTAAGTAATTAAATGGTGTCTGGGTGAGGATTCACTCTTCCCTACTTGGTTCCTAAGCAAGGAGAGATTTTATTTCCTGAGTGTTGTGACCACACTAATTGTTATTATACCTGCCTTGGGTATCAGAAATATTATATTACACCCTGTAGTAAAAATAATCTTCATTTCCTAAAGGGAAGCATGTTCGCCTCAGAGCAGAGGGTACATGGGTCAGTAGGGTTAATGTTCACCATTAAACGCTATCTGCTTCCTATTGGAACTTTAAAAAAATAACAGCAAAAAAAAAGCAAACACTTTTCAGACATCCATATGTCCCTGAGAAATGCGTCTGAGCTTGTTACTGCCTTCCTTGAGAAGTGCAGAGTAAACTATCTGTGCTGCTTCTGGGTCCCTGTCACAGTCTTCCGACCAGTCGCTTCCTCCTTAAGCGCCTCAGATGGGTCCCTGTCCCAACACGCTCGCGTCGTGAAGCTTTGGCAAAAACAACAGTTTTCTTTACTTCTAAACATCTTAGTCCCATGAAAATGACTTTCTGGTGGGAACAGCATATGGTTTGATGTTTTAAATGGCGTAAACCTCCATATAGCTATCTATATACGTTCAGGGTTTACCAATACGGCTCAGCCGTATTTCAACACATCAGTAGAATGCTGGGACTTGCCGGACACAATCTGCTCATTCTAGTTGAGCGGTGTGTGAGTCTCCCTTGGGATTCTGAGTCCACACTTTGGCTTTGCTGCGGTCAGACCCTCATGGAGATATTTCCAAGTTTAAATTATCTATTATTTCTCACTTTAGCATTCCTTACTTTATTAAATACATGGTTCCGGGTGCCAAATTAGTCATATGGTGCCTTCTTTCCCTCCTCCTACTTTCTCTGCTGAATTTGTGACCCTTTTCTGTATTTCCCCAAATTACATCAGGAATCAGAAAATATGCATTTGCTTAGGCTAAAATTCATTTTCCATGGGTTTAACTGGATCTGCTGTGGCTTATACTGTCTCTGGCCACAGCCTTCCACAAGTGTCTCTCCACAGATGCTGTTTCCAGAAAGCACATGCAACTCAGAACACTGCGTAGCCGTCCAAGGGTCTGTGGTAAGTGGGGAAAATTAGCTTCTTCCTCTAACATTTTCCATGGTGAACTAGCCATGAAAACACACTCAGACTTTTAGCTGAAAGCCATGGAGATCCTTCATAAATGGGCACATGACCTAATTGTCCATCTATCCTGTTTAGTAAAAACATAAATTTATTTGAAAAGACAGTGTCATAGCCTGCATGCACTCTATCCTCCATAAATTCCCACACAGAAGCCAAATCCCTTAAGGTAACTGAATCGGGAGACAGGGCTTTTCAAAAGAGATTAAGGAGGTAAAAAAAAAAAAAAAAAAAGGAAAGGACGGATGTCCAAGTCCAGTAACGTTGGTTTTCTTATGAGAAAAAGAAGAGATGCTGGCCTGTGCTGCCCCCGCCCATGAGTGGGCACAGAGCAAAGGCCAGGTGAGGATACAGCATAAAGGAGAAGACACGCAAGCCAAGGGGAGAGGCCTCCCCACTGACCAGCCTGCCCACACCTTCGTAGAGTCGATGTCTTTCAGCGCAGTAAGGAAATAGAGGTCTTACTGCACTTTGTTCTAATAGCCCCAGACACAACCAGTGCCATTACCCTGGAGAAGCGATCTGGTGCCTGCCAGCTTGTCCCACTGCAAAACTCCAGGACAAAACTTTCAAACGTAAACACATACCCTACAGCAATTACGTTGATTATATAAAGATATCAAATCCTCTCTCCCTATGTTACGCCCCAATGGCATGTGAACTTTATGCCCGTGGTCACAGTAGTATTAATGTATACATGTATTTTTTTTTTTTTTGGTTCTTTTTTTCGGAGCTGGGGACCGAACCCAGGGCCTTGCGCTTCCTAGGTAAGCGCTCTACCACTGAGCTAAATCCCCAGCCCCTAATGTATACATGTATTTAAGTAACAGCCATGCGTGTTTGTCACACAATGGTATTTTCTTGCCAAAGCTCGAGCTTCAAGAAATGAATGCACAGGAATATACACCTGTGTGCCAGAATTTCCATATGGTTGGAAGCTCTTTTAGATGAACAGCTGGGTTACTTTCTTTTTAACTCTTATCCAAAATGTTTCATTACTACAGCTTTTTATCCCTGAATCTTAAGATTCAGAAAAGTATACATGAAGTCAGAATAAACATCTCCCTCTTCCTCAGCCCTCACTCCTCACTCCCAAGACTTAGGTACATCCATTCAAGTCCCACTGAAAAGAGGACTGTGCCCCAATTTAACATACTGAGCATCCTGTCTTGCTCATTTTCTCACAATCTGACTTGGGGCTGGAGAGATGACTCAGTGGTTAAGAACCCTGACTGCTCTTCCAGAGATACTGAGTTCAATTCCCAGCACCCACATGGTGGCTCACAGCCTTCTGTAATGGGATTCAGTGCCCTCTTTAAAAATGAAACAACAAAAACTGTATGACTTAACATGCTTCAAAGACTAAATTTGTAAGAAGAAATCAAACACTCTTTCTTACCTTATTCCCTTTCTTTTTGAATAAGTGTTTAAAGAAGGCATGTTTATAACAAGCAAAGATTGGACACTGGTGCATTCTGGCCTACGAACAGCAGGTAATGAAACAGCCAGGATAGCTAGTGTCATGGTGCGGAGTAGACAGACCTGTGACTCCCCTGAACAATTAGCAAAGTTGACAAGTCCCACCACCACCACCACACACACACACACACACACACACACAACTCTGTCACTCTCCAACCAATAGTACTTCTGGAGCTATAAATACAAAGTCAAAATTGAATATCCAAGGAATAAAATTTCAGGATCAGGATTTTTAAAATTCCCCAAATTGCATGTTTTAAAAAATCTCAAGACCATTACTATATGTTTTTGTATGAAACATATAAAATTCTGAATATTTGGAAGTTCTGAAGCCAAGAGCCACAACACATAGCCTTCCAGTGCATATGTGAACATGTGTATTTATATAGACAGAGTAAAAGAAATCACAGTAATATAAAACAGTCATTATCCCAAAGTCCGATACTCTGTCTCACTGCCGTTTTCAGGCACTGCTAATAAGAACTTAAATTGTGTAACAGTTTAAGCAGTTCCTCATAAAGTTGAACCTGAGTTTAATTTATCAACAATTCCACCTCTAGACATTTACTCAAAAAGAATTTTAAAAATGTATGTTTACAGACACTTAAAACATTCACTATTTATTCTGTGATACGCTGATACCTTTTCCCTGTTGCTGTAAACTAAACTCAGGGCTTTACATATGCGGGGAAAGTATTCTGCTGCGAGGTATATTCCAGCCTCAGATGTCTCCTTTTCTTTTCATTTTGTTATGGAATAGACCTTCCTTTGTGCCATTCAACAAACACACAGTTCATAACTCCTGAACTTTTATTACTTCATTGTATGCTAGCATTAATATTAGGAGTTTAAACTTCTAAATATTTTCTGAAATAATGTCAAACCCACCCTTTACTGGATGCTGTTCCCTGCACCCCCATCCTCACCTCTTCCTTCGTCTTCTTAGATATCACCCGTAGCCAGTCTCCAATCATGCTCAGAACAGCCGCAAAGTAGGCCAGCCCAACGAGGATCCAGAACCACACAACGGGCTTGTAGAAGTCCAGATATTCAATGTCCGACCCACCTGCAAGAGGAAAGGTATCAATCGCAGTCCCAAGAGTCAATAGCTGAGATCTGCAACACGCTCACTGGTGATCTGTGTGCGGCCCAAGGTCAGAACTCTCTTAGCCTCTCCACAGGCCCAGGCTCTTCCTTCACACCAAATTTCTCATTTTCTCTTACAGAATTCTCAGGTTTCCAAGGACGAGTTCAATGGGTTTTTCTGAAGGACACTCCCTTGCCTTTCCAGATCATGACGACTGTCTGGGCTTCCTGTTTCTTTTGTCATTTACAGCCATTTGTCTCTCAGGATTCAATTGCTCCACCGCCACTACAAACATAGGAATCCGAGAGTGTGCGTCCACACCTGGCGGAGGACTGTGTATATCATCCTGTGCCATCCCACGGGTCTGCCAAACTGAACAGGAAGTGGGTGACTCTGGGCATGGCTATTGTTTTCAGGTCTTAAGTAGGATGGCCGGTCGGGTACCAAGCTTGAGGCCGGGCACCTGTGGGTCAGCAGAGAACCCATGGTCTTTACAGGCAATGCCACCATCATCGTCTCTTGGGAAGTTCCATGATGTCATCGGTTTAAGCCCCACGTCTCCAGTAAGAATAAGTAACGGAGCCCTTTCTTTTAATGGCATCTGTGTGCCGATATCACTGTACTGTGGCAATCTGCCGGGTGCATTCCCACATGCCCTCCCGTTGTTCAGCGCACACTAACAGAGATAGTTATAAAGCAGCAAAACCAAAATCCTAACTTATTTACCCAAATAAGTAGTCAAGGCCATATCTTAAGGAGCCCAACTTTAACCTAAGAAATCCTCACATTCAGACCGGAGAGATGCCTTGGTGTGTAGAATGCCTGTCATTGAGTTCAGATCCCCAGAAGCCATATAAAGGCTAGATGTGATAGCTCGCCTGTGTAACTACAGGGCTCCTACCCAGAGATGGATCATGGAGATAAGAAAACTCATGATGGCCACCATCTCCTACTTGGGAGCTGATGAAGGGACATTGACTAAAGCCAGCACAGTTGCTTTAAGTTGGGACTTGATGGCTGAGGATGGTTAGAGACCATCATGTGACTTCACCCAGAAGATTTCTTCCATGCAGGCCCAGTGCATTGTGGGACAGAGCAGGAGGCAACTAACCGCATAGACGCTGGGGATATGCAAAAATTCCACCCATGGCTAAGAGAAAGCATTCAAATATAGAACACTAATGGGACATTCCCCTAAACAAATCAGACTCTGGGGCCCCGCAAAGATCTCTGAATGTTACAGGAACAAGGTAAGCCAGGAGAGGAGGGCTCTGGCAGGCAAGCATTGTGAGCGGACACATAGACTGAGGCCAGTCTAGAGTGTACAGCAAGATGCTTCCACACCGAAAAGAAACAGGAAAAACAGAAAACAACCCCCCAACTTCTAAATGGTTAGGGCCCACCTAACACACAAACTCCCAGACTTACTGATGTTATTGTAGCCCTCATGCCAAAGATGGCATATTCTCTATTCCTTGTAAGCAGGTATTACAGGTGGAAGGCAGTAAGTCAGCCCAATCACCATAAGGCTTATATCTGGGTAAAATGTTTAACCCAGAAGTTTTAGTGACCCTAAGCCATGGGAAAAGGTTTCTTCCACGTTCTTTTTTTTTTTTTTTTTGTTCTTTTTTTCGGAGCTGGGGACCGAACCCAGGGCCTTGCGCTTCCTAGGTAAGCGCTCTACCACTGAGCTAAATCCCCAGCCCCTTCTTCCACGTTCTTAATCACCACTCTCAAAGTGAAATACTGGCCGCTGATGGTCTGAGAAGAAAAACACCGAGAAAGAAGCCATTGTCGGGCAATTATTCACCCTACCTTACTTTCCCCAACCTGAGACTTGTGAGTCATTTTGTACAGTAATCAGCTGACGGGATGCAAAAGCCTCCCCTTGGTTAGTATATCTGCAATGTTGAGATAACTTGATTTAAAGAGGAGGTTCTTTAAATGGGGAAATGATTTTAATCCTTTTAATTGATGTATGTGTGTGTAGGCACACATGTATGTGTAGGCACACACATGTTCACATATATACATGTGTGCAGGAGCCTGCTGAGGTCAGAAGGAGAAATCCCATACCCTAGAGTTGAGATAAACAGCACTTGTGAACTGATGTAGGTGCTTGAATCAAAACTCAGTCCTCTTCAAGAACAGCAAGTGCTTTGAACCCCTGGAAACGCTTTTTTTAAAACACATGACTGTCAGGAGTATTAATTTTCTACCTATTGTTCAGGAACGTGTCCAGCTGTGTCTTATTAAGAAAGTGAGGTAGCTGGGAGTGACAGCTTGCACCTGAATCTAGCACATGGGATGCTGAGATAGGACTGGGGGCCTCAGAGCAGCCTAGAGGACACAGAGAGAGGCCATCTAAAAACCATAAAGGATCAAGGAAGGCAGAGTGATTTCTCTGTCCTAGACAGAAAGCTCGCACCTGCTCTGTTGTCACGCCCACCCGTTTCTTTTCCTCCACTCACCGTTCACGTAGAGTGCAGGATGCTACACCCTCCCTTCACCTCCTGTGTACATACACTCTTTCCATTTTAGGAGCTTTCTGGCTCATTATAAGAAAACATACAGATAGCAATAAAAATAACAAAGAGGAGGGAGGCAGACAGCTTCAGGAACCTCATCAACTCTTCCAACTAGTCTAAGCTTTCCGAGTGTGTACTGGGATGTGTGACAGCTTCCTCTCCTCTCCTCTCCTCTCCTCTCCTCTCCTCTCCTCTCCTCTCCTCTCCTCTCCTCTCCTCTCCTCTCCTCTCCTCTCTTCTTCTCTCCTGTCCTCTCCTCCTTCTGTCTCTGTCTCTCTTTCTCCCTCCCTCCTTCCTTCTATCCCTTTCCTCCCCTCCTTGACATTTGCAAGAGTAACTCAGCCAGAGCTTGATCCAATCTAGCAGATTAAACTACTAAAAATATAACTCGGGAAGGTTCAAGCTGTTCACAATGCTGGGAAGTGATTCTCCGAACCTCCCCTCTATCAATCACTGAGAGAACCCTCCTGCCTGCTCTCCGAGAGTCGTGGCAGGGGAGGGTGGGGAATGGCTTGTGGGGGCGTGGAAGGGATGTTGTGACTCTCGACACCCTACATTGCTCAGTCAATATGCTTATCCCAACTCGCTTATAGAATAGCCAAGAATTCTACAGGAGGAGATGAGTAAGAACTCGGCCTCACAGATTAGCCTCCATGACTAGCACCACCCGACCCTAAAGGACTACATGAGGTTCCGGGGAGTCATCCTTCCCTAAAGCTCTGCAGGTAGATGGTGAGGGCGTTGAGACCCCTATATGTGGGCCAGGGCATCAGTGGGGGCCTTAGGCATAATTTAAACTTTATCTCCATCTGCTTCCTCAGAAATAAAGTTGGTGATTCAAGTGCCATCAAGCTCAATCTGCCCAGAACTCAAGAGAGACTGTTAGGTCCCTGCAGCTTCTCTGAAATCCTGGTGACTTTAGATAGAGATGTAAGGGTATGGAAAATGAGCACGTTCACAAAAGGAAGAAAGGAACCACAGAGCTCACATGCTCACCCAGGCTTGTGTTGCTCAAACCGTGGCTCCTTCCACTGGACGGAGCTGTCCATCACCCATATGCTCAGCTCCTAACTGTCAGCACCCTGCACCTTATACCAAACAGCAGTCCTGCAGCCTGGTGCTGAGGGGACGCTCTCCATACATGATACCGTCAAGAAACCGAGGTCCAACTTGGGGAACCAATGATTTACTGCTCCCACTTACACATCATGAACGAAGGGCTATCTATGCATGAATTGACCTGAGGGCTATGCACGAAAGCACAGAGATCCTAAAGTAGCCATGATGCCAACACCATGTCACCTCAGCCTGGATGATGACAATCGGCCACGTGGATGGAGTTCCCTGTCAACGAACCTTCCCCAATCTGCATACTGTAGCCCTTCCTGAGACAATGAGTGTGGTATAGTCAGGGAAGAATGACATACAACTGGTCGGGAGGTACTGAAGGGAGCAGCCTGAATCTAATGACCCTTCCATCTACTCCTGAGATGGAGCATCCGTGTCCAGCAAGACGGATCTTTGGGGGAATCTCCTGCAAGCAGTGGGAGCCATTATGACAAGGGTGGCAGCTGTTATACTTGTAGGACGGTGAGCTATAACACTTGCAGCTCCCATGGGCTAGGGAGGAAGGGGAGAGGAAAAGGGGGAGGGAGAGGGAGAGGGAGAGGGAGAGGGAAAGGGAGAGGGAGAGGGAGAGGGAGAGGGAGAGAGGGAGAGGGAGAGGGAGAGGGAGAGGGAGAGGGAGAGGGAGAGGCAGAGGCAGAGGCAGAGGCAGAGGCAGAGGCAGAGGCAGAGGCAGAGGCAGAGGCAGAGGCAGAGGCAGAGGCAGAGGCAGAGGCAGAGGCAGAGGCAGAGGCAGAGGCAGAGGCAGAGGCAGAGGCAGAGGCAGAGGCAGAGGCAGAGGCAGAGGCAGAGGCAGAGGCAGAGGCAGAGGCAGAGAACTTACAGCATCAATCCCATTTGCCAGTGAACCCTTCGTGCCTAATGACCCATAAAGACATCACCTCTTCGTGCCATTGAAGGGGACAATATTCAGAGGACAGTGTCAACAAAACTGTCCCACCCTCGTGGTATGGAAGATGCTTATTTAAGATGAGAGACATCAAGCCAGGCAAGACCAGCATTTCTCTTGGGTTCAAAGTAGTGCCATGGATCTGAAGAAAAGCCCTCTTATTTACCTCCTGACTACTGTAGTTTCCAGAAGGTGGGGATGTTCTAGATGTTCTATTCTACAGACCTTGAGTTCGGATCAGGCAAGTGTTTGTACAGCAACCACGATAGAACTGGTGTGTGTGTGTGTGTGTGTGTGTGTGTGTGTGTGTGTGTGTGTGTGTGATTTTACTACAGTACGGTGATTTAAAAATAAGAACTTGAGAACGTAACACTCCTTTCCCTTAATTTTCTTGACTGGTGTTTTTCCCCCTGAATCACAAAATACTGATGATGAAAACCTTGCATACCCTGGTTTTAAAACATAGTCATTCTTGACTTGGATGAGCAATTCTAGGACCATTCTCCCCTCTACAGGGATATGTGTGCTACAGACCATAAACGCAGGGCTACTCTAAAGAAACCAGTGCTTCAGCTTCACGTCGCCATAACAAAATACATGCAACTGCCAAACATTGTCCACCCAGTCCCTGACCCTGGAAGTTCCAATTTGGGGTCAGGTGACCTCACTGATTTGACTCCTTGGTGAAGGACACCGAGGAGCGATCATGACAAGAGTGTGTTATGGACCAAGAAGCTGAGAAAGAAGAGACTGGGGTCCGACATTTCCCCCCGAAAGCATGTGTTCCCTGAGCAGAAGGCATTCTATGAAGTTGTACTTCTGGAGAGTGACATTGTGCTTGGCCTGTTGGGGAATACTCATCTAACCCACAGAAATGGGGTATCGATTTTCTCTAAGCATTTTAGTTTGGATATCAAATAATGCCCTTATTTTGGGCTCTGACTATAATTTTATTAACAATAATTTAGTATGATATTTCTGCTTCATGTATTTTTCTCTTGTGACAGCAAATTGCCCAGAGAACAGGAACATTCTTACAGTGGCACGGTCAATCTGGTGACTTTGGCCTTCAACTATAACTCACCCATTAAAATAAGTTTATGTCACTGAGACAGAAAAATGGAAAGCTAAAGGAGAAAATTAGAGGGCTGGAGAGATGGCTCAGTGATTAAGAGCACTGACTGCTCTTCCAGAGGTCCTGAGTTCAATTCCCAGCACCCACCCGACATCTCACAACCATCTGTGGCTCAGGTTCCACGGGATCCAATGCCCTCTTCTGGCCTCTGAGGACAGCAGTCACACACATAGTACAGACATATACATACAGGCAAAGCACCCACACACATAAAAGGAAACTTAAACTTTGAAATTATTTTAAAGTGGAGACAATTAGAGCTGCCTAGCATTTGAAGTTGTATTTTTGGATGTTAGAGATCAGCACTCAGATTTAGAAACCAGCCCATTCCCACTTCTGTTCTTCACATAAAGTCCGCTGTTGGAAGAACTAGAACCACATGGGTGCAAAGAAAGGGAAATCTATGGGTCGTTCCCTCACTCAGTCATCTCTACAAGGGTAGAAGTGTGCAGTGTGTAGTGCGTGGTATGCAGTGAGCAGTATACGGTGTGCGGTGTCCAGGAGTTAAATGATCACTTCCTCTGGAAATGATTTCTATGTCTCCATGGAGAGCAGTTTGGAGTCTCCATTGAGCACCAGCTCCATCATAACCATCACTCACCATGGCTCCCTCCTTTGCTCCCTCCCCTGGATTTCTACAGTGCCTGCTGACCCCTGTGAGCTCATTTCTTGACTTTCCCAAAGATACCCCCCCCCAATTCCACTGATTAATCATGCATGCAATTATCAATTCTCTCATCACTGACTAAATCACGATGAGCAGATTTCTCCTGTTCCACAGAGCCTGATCCCATCCAGTGGCTGCTCCTTAACTTCATGTATTCCTTCAGGAAGAGCAGGAACCACAGCTGTTGTCACTATTGAGTACTGAGCACAGTATCTTGTGAACAGTGTGTTCACTGATCAACAGGGTAGATGAACATGAATTAATGAATGAGTGGTGATTACAAGGCAGAGAGCTAGCGAAGGGGCTCAGTGCACTAAATCGCTTGCTGTGAAGTCTGACAGCCTGAGTTCAGATCCCTGGCACTGACTCGGTAAGCCAGCTGCCTCTGGGATCCAGCTGCCTCTGGGATCCAGCAGCCTCTGGGATCCAGCACTCCTACAGAGGTGGAAAATGAAGACAAGAAATTCTCTGGGAAGCTTATAGGCCAGCTAACGTCGGCAGTGCAGAGAGGAGAATCAAGAGTGGCCTGCCTCAAATGATAGAAGGAGAGAACGGAGTTCCAAAAGTTGCTCTTTAATACATCACACAGACAGAGACACACACACACAGGCACATATGAACACATACACGCATGCACAAACACATATGCACACACACTCGGAGGCACATATGAACACACACACATACATGCATGCACACACACATATGCACACACACACTCGGAGGCACATATGAACACACACACATGCATGCACATACACATATGCACACACATATGCACACACACACATGCACACGTATGCACGCACACAACCTGAATATAACATATCTTCCAAGCAGTCACACAGACTTCCCCTTTCTCACTAACATGATTCTTGTCTTTGTTTTCTGAGCTGATCTTGGGAAGGGTCACTGTTCTTCTAGCATCCTTCATCCTCACCAAGTACTTGTTTGGGGGTACCTAGTGCATCTCCAGCAACAGCTTCCTCAGCAACCAGCTTAATGGTAGCAATTTTGGAACTGGCCTTAGGGCTAATTGTGCAACTCTTAGGCTGCGTCAGGCCCTGTACCCTAGAGGATTTCTAGCAACAACTGTTCTGAACAACAAACCTTCATCATGGCTTCTAGATAGAGCCTGAAATGTTTTCACGATGCCACACCCTTAGATTGAGTGAGCCCTCTCGGCGGGAGCCATGTTTGGGATTATACAGGAAGGAAACCACTTGGCTATTAAACATTTCCCTTCCAAAGATGACTTACATAATTCTAGGAAATGTTAGTAGGGGACACACAAATCATGTCTTTCCCCAAGTCATGAATGCAATGACAAAGGACAATAGAACTTTGAAAACTAAATTTAAAATGTCATCCAAGTGACATGTCCTGGGAAGAAGGTCCTTGGCTGGGGAGGCTGAGCTGTGCTCTGTGAAGAAGCAGCGTGTAGTGCCCCACACGTGAAGTGTGACCAGTCAGGGAGGCACTCTTTCAGTAATGAAAAATTCATAACATATATTCAGAAGCTTAAATATGTGGTATATGGATTATATTTCTTTATTTTTAATTAAGTGTGTGTGTGTGTGTGTGTGTGTGTGTGTGTGTGTGTGTGTCTAAATGTGAGTTTGTGCATAAGGCTGTAGTCTCCAAGAAGGCCTCAAGAAGGCCCTGAATTCGCTGGAGGTACTGTGTGGGTGCTTGGAATTGAAGACCCACTCTGTCTCTTCATGAGCAGAGTTGCCACATGAAACTAAAGAATCAGCCACGTGTGTCTGTGTGGTGTTGATCATAATGGTCACCTAAAATGCTTAAGTCTGGGGACTAAAATTTTGAGGTTTTCTTAAAGGCACAGGGAATGTGAGGTCCCACCTTACTGAAGGATCATTTGCACAGGCTCTCTCCCATGTGTGCCCTTCAGAACCAACCTAGGCTGACTCAGGAAAAGAAGTGTTATAAAGGATTTCACTGAGAAGCATGGGGGGGGGTGTTTATAAGCCTCCCTTTGTCTGGTTATGGGTATTTAAAAAGCCACCAGCTTTGAAAATGCATTTAAAGTTGTGTTAAACTTGGTAGCGAGACCTTTCTCCAGTCTTCAAGGATCTAAGGGCTCTGTGTCATTTTCTCTTGCACATTCTCAAACCTAGTAGATCAGGTGTAGAAGCAAGCCCAAACAAGGAGGCTTCTCCATAGGATCAAGACTAGATCTTAAGAAAGCGAGGCTGGCATAATCCTCACTCTGTAAGGTAGGCATGACTGGATATTTTAGGTATTTAAGGATAGACAGGGATGAGGAAAGCAACATTAATTCTCAGATAGGACTGTGCAGCTCATTGTAGCTCACCCTTACCACTCTGGTTACCGACACTTTCAAAACCATCTAAATCACACTGGCTCCGTCCTTCCCCCTTTTCAGCTTCAGGAAGAATTACTGCACACAGGGCTCTAAGCTGCGGGGTTGTGTTATCAGTGTAACAGAGCCCAAACTCAGCTCCCCTTAGTCCTTCTCAGCCTCAGGGTGGTGAGCTTGGGGGAGAAGACAGAACGGATCAGCTGGAAAGATGTCAATCACCAGAGTGACATACCCAGCCACCGCAGCATGCTCTGATGCAAGCAGAAAAAGAAATATAAAACTAAGATTTGTAGAGAATCTATCAAAGGCTGGAGGGCCTTTGATATCGATCGATTGATCAATAGGGACATCAGATAGCCAGAGGGAAAGTCCTACAGAGCAAATAGTCAGTCTCTCCCAGGCGAGCTCTGCCTAACTTAGCAGCTCACTGTAGTCATAAGGTCCCCAGGAGCAATGGTGGACTGTGTGCACTCTCTTTGGCTATACACGCCAATCAATACATGCCAATCAATCCCTTCACAAGAGCTTGCAAGACAAGCCCAGTTTCTGAAGATTCTTACAAAGGGTGCATTCTCTGCCTTGCCTTCTCCACATCCATTCAGAATGTTCCCTGTGTGTAAGGACTTACAGCCCTACAAGCACAGCTGTGGCCTCACAAAAGCCAAGGAAGACCAGGGAGGCAGAAAAATCACTAGACTTCACTGTTTCTCTCTCCTCCCTCTCAGAATTTTTTTTTAAGGATTTACTTTATTATTTCATGTGTATGAGTATCCGTTTGTGCATCACCTGTGTGTGCATGCAGTGTGCACAAAGGCCAGGAGAGGGCGATGGGTCCTACGGAACTGGAGTTACAGTTGTGAGCCATCAGGCAGGTGCTTAACCACTGAGCCATCTCTTTAGCTCCATTCTCGTCAGCCTATCCTTCCATGACATGGGGCATTGACTCAGCGGTCCCCAGTAGGACCCATGGGATGCTGCCATGAATACCCTTCCTTGGACAGGTGACAACAGCCACAGACAGACAGACAGAATATCTTCAGGTTAAGAGTGTTGACTTCTTTGGGTGAATTTAAAGTATTTTTTAACTTGCTTTCTAAAAATCATAAAATAAGTTACTTGGGGTTTTACCCCCTGCAAGACAATGTAGGTGGTAGTCACAGAAAATGTTATTTTAAGACTCCACCCACATTTTCTTCATTTATAAGTTTTATATTTTTAAAGAGTCTCAGACCATGAATGCCACGCGCCAGATTGGCACAGTCTGTGGGGTTGTTTAAAATATCCATGCCATGTCTGTCTGTTGGCCTGAAGTGGAAGACATCACCTAATTTCTATACAACCAACGAGTTTCATAAGACTTGGCGATCATGTTCTCATAACTAGATAAAGCTAATGAACCACTAGTATATATATATATTTTTCTTTTTATCACATTACTTCACTCCCCCCCCCATAGAACCACACTTTTTGGTTCTGATTAACACCAGCTACATACAACTTCAAGGGAAGCCAGGAAAAATGGGCGTTTTAAGACAGAAATCGCCCTGCCTACATGGCCCTACGCATGTTTGGACCTCCCTCCTCACCTCATTTTGATAATTGTCAAGCTGAATGGGACCCATTAGGCCCCTGAAGCCTCCCTCCCACACCCTCCACCTGGTACAGAGAAGTGTTCATGGTCCTCGAGGCAAAGCAAGAGCCCTACTCAGGAGAAGGACACATCTCTTCTAGGACACCCTTGTTCCTCACCGGTAGGCTTTGACAACGTCACCCTTAATGCCTGCACAGACATGAACACCTTCTGATAGAGCAGTGGAGTCTCTTCTGTGGAAGTATTTAAATAAAGCCAGAAGACAGCTCAGTGGGTAAAGGTGCCTGTCACTCAAGCCTGGGACCTGCATCCAATCCCAGAGTCTATGGAGGGCCAACTCCCACAAGCTGCTCTCTGACCTCTATACAGTGTGTTCACAGACACAAACACACATACACATATGCCACACACACATAGACATACACACATATATATACACAACCACACACACGGACACACTCACAGACACACACACACATGCATACACACATACACACACAGACACAGACACACACACACATGCACACATAAGTACACACAACCACAGACACACACAGAGACACACACACACAGACACACACAGAGACACACACATACACAGACACACACACAGACACACACATGCACACATAAGTACACACAACCACAGACACAGAGACACACAAAGACACACACACACACACACACACACACAGATGATAAATAAAAAACATGTAAGAATTTTTTTAAATCCCAACCAGTTTGATGATCTTACGTTGAAAAGCTAATGACATGTTGCTGTTTCCATGGTAACATAGTATGCCTATTGTATTCTCTGTTACTTCAAACTGGAGTTAACTAATTAAGGGTTTGAATTTGGGGGAGCTCATGAAAAGGATCCTGGAAAAGGGTCATCCCCACATTTATTTTTAGTACCAACATTTAAGATGGGTGCTGGAAGATATAGTTCAGTTAGTGAAGAGCACGTAGATACGAGTGACATCCCCAGCGTTCACATATTAGACATCTAAGCTTTGCGACACGGCCCTGTAATGTCGGATCTGGCAAAGCAGACACAGGAGGACCCAGGCGCCATAGCTGAATCCATGAACTCTGGGTTGAGTGAGTGGTTATGTTTCAGGTAATGAGGTGGAGAGCAGCTGAGGAAGATCTGGCTACATGTATACACATGTACACACACACACCATACACATGTGTGCACACATGTGAACACGCACACATAAGCACAGAGACTGCAGTTGGAGCAATGCCAATGAGGAGAGTGAGATCTGAATTGATAACGAAGGCAGATGAGCAGCAAGGAAACAAACAGCAGCCACCATAAGCAGAGGACAAATGAGATCACGTGAACCACATAGATACCACGTGACCCACGTTAGCTGGGCTCCAAGCTACTGCCCTGCACTGATAATTAAAGTTACCAGTGTCACAGGCAAAAAAAGATCTTCCATGACCAAGAGCAAAATCACCCTCTGAAGTCCGCAACGTTTTACAAACTTAAAGCAAAAGAAGTTTAAAAGGGTGAAGAGGAGGTGACATTTCTTAAACCAAAAGGTAAGAGGCACACATTTGCATTGCAGAACTGACCCAGAAATACAAAAGTCTACTCAACCAGCCTCTGATACTTATGTCACAAAGTAAAACACAGATGAGTCCAGCCTGATCCTGGTTTCCCTCCGGTGTCAAGGAATTGCTGTCATTGCTGCCACTGTTAGAGGCTGGATCACCTCCTCCCCAAAGACATGTCGAGGCCCCAACCCCCCACAAACCACAGGTTGGAAAAGTACTTGGAAACGCAGTCCTTAGAGCCATCCTTAGCAAAGATGAGCTCACAGGGGAACAATGTGGGTCCTTAACTCAATAACTGAGTCCTCAGAGGAAGAGGAGTGAGCTCGTGGGGGAGCAGGCTGGGTCCTTAACTCAAATGACTCCGTCCTCAGAGGAAGAGGACAGACTAGGAACACATGCAAAGGGGCTGTCACTCACTGGCAAGGCTGAGGTGGGATTCAGTCTGCTGAGAACTGGGATCACCGGAGCCATGGCAACCTCCCCCAGTCACTAACAAGAGGCAAGGAACCCCACCCAGACTCTCGGAGGGAACCCAGAACTCCCTCTGTTTAAGGCCTCTAAGCTTGGAGACTTGCAAGGCTGCTCAATCATCTCCTAGAGCCTGTGTTCCACTCTAACCCTGAATGAGCCTTAAGCGACAGACCTGGGGTAGGAGAGCAGCCACAGCATGAGACAGTCCTACCTGCCACATAATCGCCAAATCCAATGGTGGTCAGAGTGATGACCACAAAGTAGATGGCGTCCAGGGCACTCCAGCCTTCTATGTGCTTGAATATGACGGCGGGGAGAGCCACGAAGAGGACACAGCCAAACAGGATGAAGATGATGGTCGAGATGATACGAATCTTGGTCTGACTAACATTCCACTTCTGCAAAGACAGAGACGTGTGGGAGAGAGAGGTTACGGACGTGCCCACCAGACCCAGCTACACGGGACTCTCACAGGAGCATGTGGCTTCCTGCCCTCCAGTTTCTCATTTTCAACGGTCTTCACTCCTTAGAGCATACCATAAACAAGCCAGAACCACCAATGCCAATAAATAATGCTTTTTGACACATACATACGTTCCCATGGATAAAATATTTCTTTTTTCAAAGTTATAGTGTATTTGCTCATTTGCTGGGAGAGCGTGACTTCCAACAGGCCTTGGGGCTTACTCACATTAACCCCTTAATAAAATCTGTCTATGCTGTGGGCACACAACGGACTGCAGGCCAGGCACTGTCAAGGGATATGTGACAACCAAGAAACCTGGGCGAGGACGGCATATTCATGCCCGGAAAATGGGAACAGGGACAAGGACATTCACGTGGTTGACCAGATCTGATACTCAGGGAGTCTGCATCTGAGTCCGAGGTGAGCCAGCTGCCTGTGGGACTGCAAGCCACTGGACCTGCAGGCAGGGGTATGATTTGGCAAACCTGGCCACACCCATCACCACAGCACCTGTTCAGGTTTGGTTGCTCTCACCTGGTTCTTCGATAAGGATTCCTCATAATTAAGTATGGAACGTGGATCATCTCCAACTCCTACTTGAGATTAGCCACTTTCTTGCTATTTTTAAAGCAAGGTGTCCCTGTGGTATAATTCAGACTGGCCTGCAGCTCCAATTCAGCCTCCCTAATGCTAGGATTGTAGGTTGGCACTGCCAGTAGCCCAGCTGGCAGAGTTGCCATGCGTTTTTATTTACCAGCTGACTGTCTTATACACTGCGGCAACTAAATGGGGATGATGAGACGGCTCAGAATGTAAGGGTGCTTGCCACCAAGCCTGAAGACATGAGTTCAACCCACATGGACCCAGAAGAGCCAACTTCTGCAAACTGTCCTCTGACCTCCACATGATCAACACGGTACGTGCGTATAAAAATAAATAATGTAATGTTTTAAAAATTGACAACCATTTGATGATAGGGTGAGATCTTTCTAGAGATAAATACATATAAAATCACAGCACGGAGTGAACCACGGGGAACTCTCTCAACCACCGTCTTCATCTCCTGTGAGAGACTTGGAATAAATTCCTATCTTAAAAGTTGTCCCAGAGCGTTTGGCGTCAAACATTGTGACAATGAAAAGGACATCACTATGAAGGCTTGAAGGTTTGTAAGTGACCGACAGGTACATGGTGTGACAAACGCTGAGTAGGATGGGGTGGGTGGTCAAATTTTTGCTGAATGTAGGAGTGAACGCTGTATGGTTACCAAGTTCGTGCAATGACTCTGCATTCCCGGTCAGGGAAAAAAAAGTCCAGCGTGTATGAGGAAATAAAAAAAGTCCTATTTTGGAACAGCCATGTCTAGTAGCAAAAATGTTCACGGGCTGGCTTTGGTCTCTGATGCTAAGATTGAAACCGTGAGTCAGTAGTTATATTTTGCTGGTGGTTCCATGAATCCATGCTTCACTGAAGTGCATGTGAAATGACAAAATGACTAGATGATGCACGCAAGGCTTCACAGTGCTCCTGAGAGAATGTTCTTAACACCGTGTGCAAACACAACCATTTGTTCTTCCATGGTTTTCTTCAAGAATATACACTTGAAAATCATAGGGTTTTTTTTTTCACTTAGAATTCAGTAATAGCATCTTTTTATTTATTTCTGGTTTTAATTTGTGCAGCCGTGCCTGTCCTGGAAGTTGATCTCTAGACCAAGCTGGCCTTGAACTCTGTCTCTGCTTTAGTTCTGGGAATAAAGGTGTATGGTTCCACCACCACCGTTCTTCCCCCTGGATTCCATAATAGGATCCTAATGTCATCCACGTGTCTCCTAAACGCACCACGGTCACCGACATCCTCACGTGTATCATCTGGGTCCTTCTGAACTGCTGCATTTGTAGATGAGTTTTGTTTAGCTGAGTTCTACTATTGCAGGAGTTTGTGTCTGCCATTTATTACCGTAACCCGCCTAAAAGGTCCACGTAAGTTAGCAGCAACCAAATTTTATTTTCAAAGTAAAAGCATCGCCAGCTATTAGCTTTCAGGGTTAATTTTTAACATTTACTCTTGTGAACAAGGTAAAGGTGTTGTTAATATTGGTCAAAGAAGAAAAATGACGAGTCAGCACAAGAGAGGAGTGTCAGCAGTTAAAAGCATGTGTTGTCCTTGCAGAGGACCCTCATTCAGTTCACAGCACCCACACAGTGGCTCAGAACCATCTGTAACTCTAGTTCCAGGAGACCTGGTGCTCTCTCCTGACCTCTGTGGACACAAAGCATTTACACAGTACCCAGACACAGATGCAGGGAAACACTCAGACACATAAATAAATAAAGCAGAAGTTTGAAGGGAAATCAACTGCTCTTAAAGGACATAAGTGAGGCCTCAAGGGACAGCACAGTTATGTAAAGTGTTTGCCTTACAAACATGAGGACATCCATTCAATCCACGGAAGCCACGTGACAGAGCCAGTGGTGGCACATGACTGCAATCCCAGTGTTAGACAGGCAGAGCAAACAGGTCCAGAGACGCTCACCGGACAACCAGCCAGTGAGAATTCTGGGTCATTTAGAGACCTTATATCAAAAAAGAAATTGACTAGTATTTGAAGAACAACATTCACGATTATCCTCTGACCTCTACACACACAGAGTCTCTTTCTCTCTTTCTCTCTCTCTCTCTCTCTCTCTCACACACACACACACTCACACACACACCCACACACACACACACACACAGAAAGAGAGAGATGCAGAAGTTTGCATGTGCATACAGAGAGAGGGAGAGAAGGAGAGAGAGAGGGAAGGAGGGAGGGAGGGCCAGAAAGAGGGAGGGAGGGGCGGAGGGAGGGAGGGAGGGAGGGAGGGGGAGAGAGAGAGAGAGAGAGAACACAACTAGGACACCATACAACTTCAAGTGGAGTCCAGGTTTCTTGTACATAATTTTTAGTTTCTTTTGGTCAATTATGCAAATGAGTGTAACACATTGAGTCGAGTGCTGAGAGGCATAGAAATTGGTCCCTAAAAGACAACTGAAGGTCTGCATTATCTAAGGTGCAAGAATCTGTAATGCGTTTAAAAATCCACTAAATAGCTGTAACAAGAAGTCTGTGCTACTCACAATAAATGTGTCCTCCACTTTGGCAATTCCTTTTCCAAATATGGTTCCAAGCTGATCCCCAACCCCAGCCAGTAGAAAACCAAAGAGGGGAATTCCCAGCAAGGCATAGATGATACAGAATATTTTTCCACCTTCAGTTCGTGGGGAGATGTTTCCAAATCCTAAAAAAAACAAAAATGGAAAAATTCAGTTGTTTACGAATGTGTCATAGTGTGAAACACCCCATCCCAAGTTCAACCAGAAATCACTAGCTATTACAAGACACGGATTGTTTATTTCAACTGAGGAAGACTCCATTTGTATTGTAACAGTAAAAGTAAAAGCTACTGTAAGCAATTATTCCAATAAAATACAACCTACAGCTAATGTTTGGTGAAACCTTGATCAGATGATGAGCAATGTGTTAATTCACCAAACGGAGTCAATATTTTCATTAGTCTATTTCTGTCTCCCAGGCAATGATAATTGCTACTGACTTACAAAACTTTCATTACCATTTATAATGTGTTCAAAAAGATGCATTAAGAATATTCAAACACAGGTAAATTACCTAAAGAGTGAGGCTGTGTTACAATTTATGTATTTTTTATCCTATTACATTTTAAAAATAGATAAATGCTAACATGTGACATTCTGACTTTTTTAAGGTTCAAAGACATGAACCTGTCACGTTCGAGCCTTGCCTTTCACGGGCCTCATAATCACTGAGGTATTACCTACACTCGTTTGGGGTGAGTCACCCACAGTTCCAGACGCACAGAAAACACGTGTATGATAGATAAGCCTTTCTCTCTTCTCCATGGTAAATTAACCTGGAGCTTTTGTTCCAAGTTTCTTTTACTCAGAAGTGCAAATGGGCGGTAAACTGAGATTTAGTCTTCTGCTATTGCTCTCCAGCTGTTTTATGATGACAGTCAAAGATCACGGATCCTTTTCTGTAATCTGTAACATTCTGTGGAACCACCTAATGGGAACGTGTACAGAAGCCTCCCTGGCTTTGCGCAGAAGAAGCTGTGAGCACAGGCGGACCCCACAGCAGGTGCTGGGAACTGAGAGGCAGCCATGCAGCTTCAGACTGGCAGCTGCTATGAAGAGCTGGGACGCAGCTCTGAAAGTCACAGGAACTAAGAACTCGGTAAAGTTTACTGGTACATGACAGTGGTTCACCAATCGAGGGACCTTACTCGGATCTCTTCCTCAGCTGTTAAAAGGGTTCATTGTTGCCGTACACTTCCTTAAGGTGTAAGAATGAGGTAAAACACTGCAGGAAGGTGCTGGGAAAAGTCCATTGTGCTGCACTGATGCAAAAACTACTGTTGTTTTCTGCTGGTCGTTACTAGCCATCGTACTGAGAGACGCAAAGACCAGAAAGTCAGGGTACTTTGTCTATCAGCATATAAGATAATAACTAAGCAAATGGCAGTACCGTCACACGACACCATGTTCTAGAATGCTCTGACCTCCCAGGGGTGCTATTCTTCCCAAAGGTCATTAGACAAACAGCTTGCATAGCATAAGGCAACTTCTCACGTGTAATGGTTGCAAGGGCTTGGGTGCTTATAATGACGGGAAGGAGACTGACGAGAAGGAGACTGACGGAACAGGAAGGTGTGATAGGGAATTCTGACTGAGATCACAACACAGAAAAGGGATTGGGCCCGCTTGGGTGCTTTAGGGCAAAGATCTAGTAGCAGGTGGTGTCACACAAAGGTCCAAGTAGCCAAAAAGGAGCTCCTGGCAACAAAGGTGGGGCTAAGCAAATCACGTGCTGTGGGGTTAAGCCAATCATGTGCAGGGTTGAGGCTGAGCCAATCATGAGCTGGGTTAAGCATTTTGGATCGGTGGTCTTCCATGCATGCACGAGTCCTTCTGATTCCCCAGGCAAACCTGTAGCTGATGTGAGGACCAGGCTTCCCTTTGATAATGCTCATTTGGAAACAGCGTTGAGCATCTGCGATTTGCCAAACTCCGCAAAGAGCACCAAGACAGCAGCATAAAGCAAGCTAGCCCGTGATGTCACTCCAGGGAGCTGTGAGGGCTCAGTACTGGTTGTGCAGGGATCTCTGGGTCCAGAAAATGTTCTTGGTACACATGGACTTAGGAGACTGAGAAAAGTCAAACACAAACGATCCCAAAGTGTTGGCCAGATAATGAGTAGCCGTTACTGAGGTTTGAGAAAGAAGGGCGTTCGTGACAAGCTGAAGAACCAAAGGTAGAAAGTACCAAGAGAAATAATAGAGGGGGGATAAAAGGTGTCATCTTTGAGAAACTGAGAGAAAATATCTGAGGGCTGTGTGTGCTTCTGGTAGATAAAGGAAGGAAAAGCAAACACAGGGCACATAACAAAAGCTCCTTGTTGTGTTAAGAGCTCTGGGCTGAAGGAGCTCCTACTGGAAGGATTTCAACCGTCTGCAGTGACAGGATCCATTTTAGTACTGCTGATGGCATTTTAGCTCCTTTACAAGGAGGGAAAAAGAAAATGTTAGGCTTAGATTCTGACAAGGATAACTGGTGATTTTGGGGACCGAAGAGTGACTAGTGTCTGGACCCACGGGTAGGACCACAGAAGGCAAATGCTGTCTTCCGTGAGTGCTTGACGGCTTGGCTGTCAGTGTGGTGTTATTAGAGATTGGTAGAAACTTCCCAAGGGTGGGAGGGGTCTTAATTTGTTTTCACATCTCTGTGATAAAATACCCAGGCAAAAGCAACTGATGCAGAAAAGAGTTTACTTTAGCTGGGGGTTCCAGGGAAACCTTCATGAGAGGGAAATCAAGGCAGCCAGAGCTTGAAACAGCTGGTGACATCATGGCCACAAGCAAGTAGAGAGACACGGAGGCTTACTGCTGCTCAGCTCCCTTCTCCAATTATACAGTCCGGGATCCCAGTCAGGGATGATCCTTTTTACCTCAATCTCATCAGGCGTGCCGAGAGGCACATCTCCAGGGACACTGGAATCTGCCGAATTGACAGTTAATCATCACAGTGGAGCTGAGTGGGAAAAACTTCATTGGGAGTTTGCCACTGGAGGAGACTGGGCTACCCAATCCTTTCCTTCCTCTCTCCTGGATCACAGTGTAACAGCATTGGTCTGCCCTGTTCTCCTCCCACTGGTTTCTTTCACTCACACCAGAGACCCAATCCTGGACCAATCCTGGACCGTGGCCTTCACAACCATAGCCACAACAAAACAGGTCTCCGTGAAGTCAGTTCCCTCAGGTGTTTTGTTACAGGGACAGGAAGCCCTGTAACAATAGGATGGTGCCATCCTCTGGACCAGGCTGATTTTTTTCTCTCTAGCCAATGAACGAAGGAGACACTTATTACATGTTACATTCACAGGCCTCAAACTCAGGAGAAACACACAGAACCCCAAACAGGCATGGATCATGAGATAGGTTAATAATCTGCAAAAAAAATTGTACAGACTTCAAAGAAGAGAAGTCTTCTTTGAAGACACTTCCTCAAATGTGTCTTCAAGGCAGGTTGACGAGAACATCAGGCCCTTAACGGTCTGTCACCCCTGGGAGTCCATGACATCAGCTTATTCCACTAATACTGAGTCTGATTTGGTCAAGTAAACCAATTGACAAGGTTTCCCACAGATAGATAGGTAAATAGATAGATGGATATAGATCAATAATAGATAGATGATAAATGTTAATATAGATGAAAAGGCACAGTCAGTATATCTTTTATAAAGAGTTTCCTTATATATGAAGGTAGCCATACTGTGCTTTGGGTGTCTTAAGGAACTATTGGTGATGTAATGCTGTTGGTTTACTTGCCTTTACCCTTCTCCCCAGCACAATGTGTGTTTTTGTTCCCTGTATCGAAACTAGTAGGTATAAATTTGAGAAGCAGAATATGCGTATTATCTTCAGGTCTCTCCCATTGGAAAGGAAAATAATAGAGGATTTTTTTATATAAGGTCTCTAAATGACCCAGGATTCCCACTGGCTGGTTGTCCGGTGAGCATCTCTGGACCTGTTTGCTCTGCCTGTCCAACACTGGGATTGCAGTCATGTGTCACCACTGGCTCTGTCACATGGCTTCTGTGGATTGAATGGATGTCCTCATGTCTGAAGGCAAACACTTTACATACATAATGGTGCTGTCTCTTGAGGCCTCACTTATGTCCTTTAAGAGCAGTTGAGTTCCCTTCAAACCTCTGCTTTATTTATTTATGTGTCTGAGTGTTCCCTGCATCTGTGTCTGTGTACTGTGTAAATGCTTTGTGTCCACAGAGGTCAGGAGAGAGCACCAGGTCTCCTGGAACTAGAGTTACAGATGGCTCTGAGCCACTGTGTGGGTGCCGTGAACTGAACTCGGGTCCTCTGCAAGGGCCCCACATGCTTTTAACTGCTGACACTCCTCTCTCGTGCCAACTCTTCACTTTTCTTCTTTGAGCAATATTAACAACACTTTTACCTTGTTCACAAGAGTAAATGTTAAACCATGGAAGCTAATAGCTGGCAATACTTTTATTTTGAAAATAAAATTTGATTGCTGCTGACTTTGCTGTTCATACAATATACTAGGATTGTGGTTCCCAGATCTTCCCCCTCCCACCTCTCCAACTCCTTCCTACCTGATGTAGAATGATGTCATTATGCAGGTGAAGGCAGCTACAAGATAGAACGAGGACTGTCATTGGACAAGAAGGAAGGATGGGCAGGAGAAGAGTTTTAGTGAGGAGGGGGTGACTGGAGCAAGAAAAGAGTGAGGAGAACCAGCTGAGAGAACGTGGAGGTGGATGTTAAGATTCCTCTCTACATTTACAGGCTGTTATGAATATTCTTAAGGGATGGGTGTGTACAGGGCTTTCTATGTCTAGGTGGGCAATTATATCTTATCAATTGAATCAGAGGCTAATGTGTTGTGTGTTCTTTCATGCGATTTAATTGAATTCAAGAAAGTTTGTGGTGGCTGGAGACATTGGACTGCCATGGAATTGGGATGTATATGTCTGGCATGGTGGCAGCCTGCCTTGGGAACTAGATGGGTAGAGAGATTGTTGACAGGCTCAGAGAGAAGCCATCGGCAGTGTGATATGGGATGGAGCAGAGCGGGTGAGAGGCTTTGCTGAGTGAGATGAAGATTTTCTACCAGATATCTTGGGGCACTACAGTGCCAGATCCAGTGCAGGATAAGAAACAACATTTTTTCTTTATAATTTTACATCAACAGTCTGACTTGAGGCTTTCTTTCTCTCTCTCTCTTTAGGAAGCAAACAGGCAAACAAATAAACAAAAACAAAATTAGTTTTGAAAAAAGAAAAGACAATGCATCAGAAATACATACATATATGCATGTGCACATGTGCACGTACACACACACACACACACACTTACACACGTAAAAATCATAAAATCATGTACTCAATGGCGCCACCTTATAAATCTTCCTCCACCTGTTTTGGTGCTGAGACTCTGTTCCTGAAGGAAGCGCCCCTCACAGTGACCACTCTCTGGTGCAAAATAAATTAAAAAGTCATGAAGCAGTTTCCTGACACTCAGAGCCACCCTGGAGGCCCCCAAACATCCCCACGGGTGGCAGAGTCCAGTGGATGTGTAGGAGATATTTCTCTAGAGTCTGCCTTCCACATGTCCTAGCCAATGGCTGTGGAGCTGGCTAAGTGGTGATTTATGAGTCTCATATGAAGGCTCTCCCTCAGCTACACAAGAGCAGGTGAGGCTGAACACGCTGATATCTGCAATTGTTTGGGTTTCTGAATATGCCTCGTCAGTAACACCTCAGGGCGGACCAGTGCTCCTTTACAAGATGAGATAACCACACAAGCCATAATTAGCTTTGCTTGAACCCCTAAAATAAGGAAGCCCTACTTGGTGTCCCCATGAGGAAATCAAGGCTTTCAATATGGCCGAGACTGACAGGGGACACAGCTGATCCAGCTTCTAAAGGATCAGGGAACGAGACTGCAGATGGGTGGCTCAGGACCTGGGAAGGGTGGGGAGCAGGGCATTTGTGGCACAAAGACCCAGCTTGGGACAAGAACTGTGACATTATTATGTATTTTCCAAGTCTACTGAGTTCACCTTAACAGCGTAAATCAATTCTGGTGGGAATACTCTCATCATAGAAGTTGGCAAACACTGTAAATTGCAACTTTCCTTCCTTCTCTGGAAGGTAATAACATTTACATCTGTCAGCATGTTTTGATCTGAAATCACCTGAAGAGAGTCTTAATGGGGGGACCTTTTATTTAAAGAGCAGTTGGCATGGGGGTTTCTCTGTGGGGGATTGTCTTCATTCAGTTAATCTAACCCACTGTGGGTAGCACCATTCCCTGGGCCTAGATCCCGGACTCTATGAGTGTAGAGAGTTTGAGCCAAGCAGTAGGCTTGCACACAGTCATGTCTCTCCACAATTCTCTCCATTGATCTGTTATGACTGTTTCAAGTCTCCCCAGTGAGGAACTATAGCCTGAAATCATGAGATAAAATAAATGGGTTTTTTTTCTCCCCAAAATTGCTTTTGTAAGGGTATTACATCACAGCAGCAGAATTGAAGTCAGGATCACATCCCAGCCCTGAAAAGGACACAGTAAAGTTCAAGGGGCTTGTGGGTCATCTGGTACAGAGTGGGATAGCAGCCATGCTACCTGACAGTCACCTTGGAGAATACTCCAACTCTTCTCTCTTCTCCATCCTGCAGCCTGGAGCAAGGCCTTCCTAGAAGGTAAGTTCACCCTTCCTGGACTGTCTAGTACTGGGCCCATGTATGCCGCTCCTGCTGAGCAGTCCCAAAGGATTGGCACATTTTTCTCATCACAAATTGTTTGTACTAAAATAAGTAATCGCCCCTCCCAGCCCTGCAGTCGTGATCATCACTGTTTGCAGCAACAATCGATCGATCATCTGACTTCCTCATTTAATAAAAGTACAAACTCAAGCATCACAGAGAAGGTCATGGAGGGATAGGAGGAGAAAGGAACGAGTGAGGAAGAGGGAGGGGGACAGTTACAGCTCAAACCTTTACCAGAGAACCATTGGATCAACGGGGACATAACTGAAAGTCATCTGATGGGTCGACGCACAGACACACAGTTGCAGAATATTTTTGAAAGAGAATTGGCCTAAGATAGCCAGTGTTAACTGCCAACTTGACAGAATCTAAGATCACCTTCGAGATGAGCCTCTGAGTATGTGGGGGGTTGGGGTGATTATTTTGTGTTAATTGGTGTGAGAAATGCCATGGTAATTTTGGAGGCGTTCCTCAGGCAGGGGATGCTGCTGCCATATAAAATGGAATAAAGGAGCCAAGTGACAGTGTGTGCACATTTGTCCCCTTGCCAACTTATGGATGTGATGTAACCAGCTGTTCAAGCTCCCGTTGCCTTGATTTGGACACCATGATGATGTATTATGCCTTGAACTGTGGACCAGAATAAACCTGTCTTCCTTAACTTGCCTCTGGCAGGTATTTTATGATAGCAACAAGAAACTAAAACATGATATTAGCAGCACAAAGAAGAGAAGAAGAAAAATAAAGCAGGTGCCTCTATTTTTGAAGAAAGGAGAAATAGAATACAGCATTAGAAGTGAGGGAAAGGGGAAAATGAAATATGAAGGATTAAATGGGATGGGGTGGGGTGGTAGGGCTGGGCTGAGGAGACCCTTCAGAGGCATATAAAAGCCTTTTGGAAGAGCCACACTGAAACCTACAATGATAGAAGTTTCCGAAAATATAAACCTATATAAAGAAGCTTAAATGGAGTTACCCTGTAATGGGGTGGAGGGAAGGAGGCAACACCCCAACTAGATACTGCACACTACCAAATAAAAAAAAAGTCAGTACCGGGAATTAGTTATCTCTTCTTGAGTTGTTAGCCAATGGGGTCCCATAGACCCCGCCCCCTCTTCTTGAGTTGTTAGCCAATGGGGTCCCATAGACCACGCCCCCTCTCCTTGAGTTGTTAGCCAATGGGGTTCCACAGACCCTGGCCTCAAACATTACAAGCTATTGCCAATACTACTGATTATCACCCAAACTTGATTATTAAGCACGATTGCTGAACACACCACATACTTGAATCATAAAGCAAGGAGATCTAAAACTGGTATTCAATTGGCAGCTTCATCCCTACTGGCTAGCGTTCATGAGCTGGAAGAGACTATGCTCACTTGGAGGAGAGAATTAATCATCAGTCTTACCCAAGTATGAGTTTTACAAGCCTCGATAATGACCTGCCTGGCAAGACATGCCCACTGGTACAATAGTGCCATAAACGCTATGGGAGTGACCAACTATTTTTTATTGGATTTGAAGTCAGCTCCAGGGGATGAAACCCATACCCCAAACTGTCAACAAGGCCAAGAATCTGTGGCTAGAAGGTTATGGGCCTTACTGAAGAACCTGCTGCTATTGTTCTATTAACTGGACAGAGCACGAGATACCACCACACCCACAGATCACTCAGCTCTCATCAGAGAAACCTCTTGCAGTAGAAGACAATTAACACGGTTTGCAAGGGCCAGTGGTGGTGGATGACGTCAGAGAGACCATAATTTTCTGAAGACAAAAGGGCAGATGTATGTATGAACTTCCAGTGATTGTGAGAGCATGCACAAGACTTGCAAGCCAGGCAAAACCCCAGCAGAGAGGGAGAGAAGTGGGCACAGAATACCACCTCTCGCCTAGGAATTGTTGGCATTAGATTGCTGTTAAAAGGTTAGTCCATTTCCTTTAATGCTGTGACACCTGATGTATCAACCACAGCACCAAGCAGGCCCCATAGCCAGGAGTGGTTGGCCAACCCAGCTTAGACTTGTTGGGTTTAAAAGAAAATATTGACAGAGCATTGATGGGAATGAACATGCATTCAAGCATGTACATGATGCTGGACAGGTGGGGAGCTGGGGTATCTGAGAGGCTTTTAGGGAGGGTACAAATATGATCAAAATACATATTGTAGGAATTCTTCAAATAATAAAGTATACTTCAAATAAAATTCCAATAAATAAAAATTCTAATAAATAAAATTTCTAATAAAAATTCTTTGTTTTAAAAACATTGTATAATAACACCATTTTATGATCTATTGGAATAAAAAGTAATTATCAATAGATATTTAAAGAAGACTAAATTGAGATAAAGATTACTTTCAAATTAAAAGAGGGTTGCCTATAGCTTTGATAATTAAGACCATATGGGAAATTAATGAATGAAACCAGTAAAGGGGTGAAAACGACGCCAGCAAATACTTGAACACAGAATTAATAATTCCATTTAGCAGTAATTGATCGCTCGCTAAATGATGATGTGCTGAGTAAGGAGTAGGAAATAAATGGTGCTGGCGCCGTGGCAATGACTCGTCAATAACCATGTGCTCGCCGCACCAGAATGAAGCCATGAGCTAAAATCCATAGCACTCATGCTAAAAGCTTGGCATGGCTGAGCTCAGCCTGAACCCCAGTGGTAAGGGCAGTGGGGACAGAAGGACCCTGGGGCTTGCTGGCTGCTTGCCAAGGCCAGGTTCTTTAAGGGACATTGTCTCAAGGGAACAAGGAAGAGAATGGTAGAGAGGGACACCTGGCATGCTCCTCTGGCCTCTTCATGGATATGTCACACACACACACACACACACACACACAGAGAGAGAGAGAGAGAGAGAGAGAGAGAGAGAGAGAGAGAGAGAGAGAGAGAAGAAGAAGAAGAAGAAGAAGAAGAAGAAGAAGAAGAAGAAGAAGAAGAAGAAGAAGAAGGAGAAGGAGAAGGAGAAGGAGAAGGAGAAGGAGAAGGAGAAGGAGAAGGAGAAGGAGAAGAAGAAGAAGAAGGTCCTTAGTGACACACTAAGAGTATCAGATGGATTGAATCAATAGAATGATGAAGCAACGGTGTAGTGTCTGAAGCATCACTACTAGTGGCAGAGCCATGAAGAAAATGAAAGATCTATGACTAAAAACATGTAAGTGGCTGTTGGTCAAGTTTCACAAATATTAGGTATCTGTGGATCCAAGGTTACAGTAACTGTCGCAGAAGGCTAGATCCTGAGAAAACATCTCCTGCCATCAGAACACACAAAGGCAGAGTCCAGCCCCAGAAATGACCTGGACGCTTAGTTTCCCGATCACCACACTGATTAAAACTTTGACCTCATACGTCAGAAATTCCAAATGCCTACCGTGATAGACGGATGAACCTCAAACCCATTACTTGTCCTGCATATTTGAAATAATGAATGAAAGTCTTGCAAAAGGTCAACTCCTCCTCCGTGGGAAACCCTCTCAGATCACTTCTACCTTCCGTTGACGGAGTTAAGTGATAAAGCACTTAGACTTGGGAGCTGGAGTATGCAGACTCCGGCCTCACCAGGCCTCCCTGACTGAGGAGATCCTGGAAGCCTCATGTCTCTTTCCAGTTCTCAGTGTGAATGGGGTTCCCTGATCCCCAATGGGAAGGACAGAGATGCAACAAATGAACATTGTGCCCATATATACTCGTCTAGGGTCAAAACCACTGTAAACAATCTAAATTAATTCTGACATAAAATTGAGGAGAGCGGACTCTTTTATTCCAGTTGCATGGAGGGGAGCAGGGGAACACTGGCACACACACACACACACACACACACACACACACACACACACACACACACACACACAGTAGAGCTTGGTACCTCTGTGAGTCCAGTACTCAGGGATGGAGGCAGAAAGACTGAGAATTACAGGCTTGAGCCATGTGAGGAGATCCCTGTCTCAAAAACCAATGCAAAGAGCAAATCTGTGTGTGGCATCCTTTGCTCTGAGAATTGCTTATGGTACCAAGACAAACACAGAAGTGTTCAAATACCACCATGACAATGCACAGTGACAACCCTTTCAAAGAATAGCATTGGCGGTTGCCATGGTAGATTGGCCAACTAGAAGCTGCCATCAGCTCGTGAGCACTGAACCCTTGCTTGTGCCCACCAGGTAATGGAAACCAGGACGGAAGGCTGGTGCCTCTGCTTTCATTTCCTGTCTGTCTCTTGTCACTCTGAGTCAGACGCCAGCTTCACTCTGCGCAGGCACACTGCTCATCCAGGGAGAATCTGTCTTGACTTCTCTCACCCCATTCAAGGCTGAGGGAAGAAATGAGGCTAACATGACAGTCTTGCAGTCACTAGGAGTCCCCTTGGACTCCAGGAATGGCAGAACCTCACTGGACAGTTTTCAGATTCTCACAGGGGCCAGAGTCCCCTCTGGCAGTAACAATTGTAGCCATTTTTTTTTAACCTTCTCACTATATAGAACCACCTAGACCAGTGGTTCTCAACCTATGGGTCCTGACCACTGTGGAACCAGGAAAGGCACTCTGGTCCCCGGTTGAGGAAGCTTGAACCTTGGAGACCCTGAGGGATGGTAGGCATTTCACCTGACTCCTAGAAAACCAGGCTGTCGCTAGCCTGCAGCCGTCCATAGATTAATGACCATCAGTCACAGAAAGACAATGCCACAAAGCCCTTCATGGGCAGATGACATGGCTTGTGGTCATGTAGGCTCAAGACAGATCTCCATTATAATGAGGTACCTAAAGGCCTAGAGGCTTAGCCTATCACATTTCCTTCCCAGACATCTCCTCCCTGCAAAAGGTATTTAATCTCAGGCCCATTCTGAGTATGGTTTTACTCATCCAAATGCCTTGAAACCATGGACTGCCTCTTCTCATCCAATCTGTCATGGGGAGCCACAGAGAAGGCTTCGCCTACAGAGCTGCCATCTAATCTCCTGAAGAAGGCCTCCCTGTGCTCCCAGCGGAGGCCACCACCAAGCTCAAACCCACCACTGTCCAGCCAAGGACTTGCCCAGCAGGACCAGCTGGAGCTCCCCCTTCTTCCCACTCTGGGATTCATTCAGCCCCGCGGGCCCTGCCTCTGTTCTCAGTACATCTGAGCCATCCCAGTAGTGCCTAGATGCTCAAGAGCCTGAGAACCAGACAGCCCGGCCTCCTCGTAGGCCCAGGAACCCCTGAGCCAGCTCCGGCTGAGTCCTGCACTCAGACTGTGCTTCCTCACCCCGGGAGCAGTGTCCTGAGGCTTCCCTACAGCCTGACACCCGCGGTGCGGGGTAAGAGGGACCCCATTTAACCTACAGACCCCTTTGAGGGTCAGAGGACCCTTTCCTATAACGTACCAGAAAACAGATACACTAAAACTCAGGACAGTGGCAAAGTTTCAGTTATGAAGCAGAAGTGAAAGTAACTTTATTGTTTGGGGTCACCACAACCTCAGAAACTGAATTAAAGGGTCCCAACATTAGGGAAGTTGAGCCTAGACTGTGGTAACCCAGACCGCTCCTTCACGGGGCTGCTTAATCAAGTGTATCTCTTGTTCCTCGCTCAAGCCTTCTCCTATATAAACCTAATGCCCTGTCAGAGCTCTGAAGAGGAACTTGGGGCCACAGGAGCACTTTGATTGTATCCCCAGACACTAAAACTCTCAGCTTTCATCCTTCCACAACTTCCATTGCCCTACCAGGAATGACAGGGCGCGCCCGGTCCGTCAAGACTCATCTAGCACTTGTCAAATCACACTGCAGTGAGCACACAGAGATAAACTGGTTCTGAACATTCCCAACTTAGTTCTTTTAAAGAAAAAATAAGTCAGCAAACTGCACACGCCCTTTGCACTCTTCTCTGAAGCCTTAATGAAGGTGTATGAGTCAGGAAGGACTTTCTACATTGGAAATCAAGAAGGTCCATCTGCCCATGAAGACACTCTCCCATTAAAGTGCCGTTCTGAAATAGCTGGAACAGAACACCCGGGCCCATGTTTACTTCAATCTGTAAGTGCAAGCTAACTTTGTAAGCAGAGAGGAAAGTGTGATTTCAGTTTTCTTACTGCCAGTCAGGCCCTGTGAACCCCAAGGTAAAAGAAGAAGCCAAGAGACAGATGTTTGAGTATCAGTTTCTATCAACGTCTACAAAATGTATGTGGAGTTGTAATGTAATTTCGACACCCAGGGGAGTCATCTTAACACTTAAGAGTACAATGATACCTAAGAAATATTTGGAAAACTAAACACATGAGGTAGAAAGATCCCTCCCACGTAGCACCAGGACGTAACTATTAACTATTCAGAAGCAATATGATTTACATGATGCTGTCCTAAACGGTAGATTAGTCATGGGAACAGAAGGTAATAAGAAACAACCGATCTCAGAAACAGACCCAAAGCATGAGCAGCTGCCCTAACTGTCATCTACTGAGTGAACAGGGGTGACAATGGCTGCTGTAACACTCTAGCCTATGTCTTAATCAACAGCAAGCGACACTGCTAAACTAGATGAAGTTGTCTATACACCATTGCTCTCTACACACACACCCATACATACATACATACACACACACACACACACACACACACACACACACACGTATGTATGTATGTTTAGAGTACTTCTGGATAGTTCTGAAGAAAAAGAGACAAGGCAGTTACTAGATCAAGAAGACTGTAAGCAATATTGTATGCCTGTCCTTAAAATGCTATAGAAATCAGAGCCCATGCACTGTCCCTGCCTGGTGGGTGTGGCTCTCAGCCCTCACCACAAACACTTTCTTGCAGCCAATAGAGAGGGCTACAGGGATCCACAAGTGGTTGATGACAGAGACCAAGTGACACTGGGTATCTGACCCTGACTGATCATCTACAGTACAGCCTGATCCCTAAGGCTCAGGGAAAGCAGAGAGGAGGGGGTGGAAGATGGTAAGAGCCACAGGACAGTGTCACACCATGTTGTAAGGGATTACGTGACAGGGAACTCTCCATCCATGAGATCTCAACAAAACGGTACCTAAACAAGATCTGCATGATGACAACACCAGCTGAGTTGCCAATGTGACAGGGAATCTCTCTCAAAAGGTCTCACTCCCATATAGAGAGCCACGGACAGCCAATGACTGTGGGGAGAGGGAGAATCCATGCTATGCAGAGATAAGGTCTCTCATAGACTCTTAATCCCAAGTAGTCAACTGTAAACACATCTACATATGACCATCACTAAGTGGGCTTAGGCATGCGTGTGTATATACATATGCACAGAGACATACATGTATACATGGACTGAAAATAATAGTTTAAGAGGGGGTCATGAATTTGTGAGGGAGTAGGGGGGGACATGAGAGTACTTGAGAGAGGAAGGAGGAGGGGTGGTAATTATGTAGATACAGTACTCACGTGGAATTCTAAAAATAAAAAATAAAGATAAAAACTAGACATGGAAAATGATCGCCCGGTCACAAAAAGGGCTATCCATCTTGAAATAGTTAATATTATATGTAAGATTAAAATGTAACTTGATGAATTCCCTTACAGTCTGGATGATATCCATCTTACAACCATTATTTACTATTCAAAGGAGCGATTGTTGTAAAGAAGACAACAAGCGAATTACTTGTAGGTGGAATTAAATGTCTTGTAAATAAAGGAGAATATTCAACACTGTTACATCAGAAACCCTCAGTAGAAAGCTGACCGTATGGAAAACACAAATGATCCAACAGCATTTTAGTGTTTGGGCATTCTCTCTCATGTTCTGAGTAAGACAGAAAAAACACTTATTTGAAATGAAAAGAAACATCAAATGCTTACGAAATAGAGACAGAAACGTTAAGAAACAGTTTGAGCAGGGAGTGCGGGGGGGAGGAGATAGAAACCAAAACACAGCCTGAGCATCAGAAATTTTTAAATACATCATTAAAACGAGCAGGACACACCAGTTGGACATTGAATAATTATTCATTAGTAATCATGGGGCAAGTGGTTACTATTTCAGAGAAAAATGCCCAATCTGTGAGCCCTCACAGTACCAGGCTAAACCCCACAAACAGATCCCTTTTCCCTATTGGTCCCTCCCATTCCCTCGTCTGCTTTACATGCATATTCCACTGCTCATCACTGGCTTGTGTCTAAGTGCCATCCATTACTTGGGTTTGACACCAATGTCTCTATAAAGTCATGTCACACACAGTCCCAAGACCAGACTTAGCCCACCTCCTCCCCTGTCTCAGCAGATGGATTAGAAGTTCTGTATGAGCAAGGCCATGTTTTAGCCATCACTCTGCCTCTATATTTCCCTAGATAGCTAACCAAATACTTCTCCACCTCACTGGCAGCCTCTCGTTATTCTACTCCTGTCCTGGTCCTCCTTCCAGTATGGTATTTTCAAGAGATTTCCAGAGAGGACTCAAAATGTCCTCACACAGCCATTCTGCCACGTCTGCTGAGGACCGGAGGAGGGTATCGCAAGGATCTATCTTAAAATCTACTCTGTGGTGGGTTTTATTTGTACTTCCAATTTATTGTCTGAATTTCTTAACGAATACTTCTCCTTTAAAAGGAGCCAGGCTACAGCTGGGTGTGGCAATCACAGACTAGGGAGTTAGGGGCAGAAGGGCCATCTTCCACACAGACACGGCAACCTCAAGGCCAGCTCTGGACTAAACAAGAATGGGCCTCAAGAAAACAGAAATCTGAGGAGTCTGACTGGTTTATTTTAGCTTCTTCCCTTCGGTTTCAGGGTTTTGTTCTCAGTGACAGCAGTAAGGATTGGATTTTATTATGTCTTCCCATTCTCTGCTGTGACCTTTATTAAAGCCCCATGGGTTGCATTACAAGCACATTTATATTGGCCTCGTTTCCACCTTGACATTAATGGGGAGCAGGCCCCAACTTCTGTGATATCCTGGACAACACTGCACACGCTCAGCAACACTACCATGACAGGGTCACATCAGTCACACAAACTAGGGTCATCTAACCCAGGGTGACATCACTCACATAGACTAAGGCCATCTAACCCAGGGTCACATCAGTCACACAGACTAGGGTCATCCAACCCAGGGTCACATCAGTCACACAGACTAGGGTCATCCAACCCAGGGTCACATCAGTCACACAGAATAGAGTCATCTAACACCTCCTGTCCCAAACCGCATAAGTCATGTTGCTTCATAGGCAAAATGGCTGCCCTTTCCATTTACTCCTCCCCTTGATTCATAGCTCACCCTGTTCGCATCCTACAGGGTCCTCTCTTACTAGACTCTGCCTCACAAGTGCCAATGCTCCTGAAAGCACAGCTCCTGCTTGTTATTCTGGAATTTATAAACCCTGAAATATCCCAAGATCTTATAATGCAAATCCCCAATCCTTATCCCCACTATTTCTAGATGGGTATTCGCTCTGCTTCCCAGTATACCACAGCCACTGATATTCCCTGAGAGAAACCTGCTGAGCTCTCCCAACTCCTTAGTCCCTGATGGTATTCACTTCTTCTGAATGGTCTTTCCATGACTGTGCTGAAATATCTCTTCTGCTCTTTTAGTCCCCCTCATGCACAGTAACATCTATTGCACAGCTATGTTTCCCTTACTGTATTAGTTTCCTTATTGCTGTAGGCAAACACCTGCCTAATAGGGATGCAACCCATAATCTCAAGGAAGGCGTGGCCATGAGAGAGGCTCTTGGCTCTGATTGTGGAAGTAGGGGGTGGCTGAGTGTATGAACTCTGCAGTCAAGAAGCAGAAAGAGGTCAAGCCGCCACTCCAGGACTCACCCTCCAAGGCCGCCCCCAGGTACTCACTTCCTCCTGTGGGACTCTACCTATTAAAGGTTCTATGATCTTCCCAAACCACCAACAACAGGGGACCAAGTGTTCACACATATGAGTGTAACACAAAGTTTCATCTAATACCCTAAGGAACTGTGTGTCTAATCCATGTGGCCCAAGTTCTTGGCTTTCTTCTAGTTCACATGTCTCCTGGGAGCAGTAACCCTGCTGCAGTCATCACTCCCTGTCTGTGTGAGAATAAACTCATTACAGCATCTCAAGAAAACATACTGAGTCGAACTGACTGGTCTGTAGATATTCCTATGACCTGTTTTGACCACATGCTCAGATCCAGGCAGTTTGTGCTGCTTTTAATTTTACTCAAGACTCATGGAAAAGGCAAAATTTGGTAAATATAAATTAAAGATATCTCCCCAAAGTGATAATAAAAACACTATTCTAACACTGAGCAATGTAAGTAATTTTAGGTACAGAAAGACAATTTTGATCCTATAGAGCAAACGTTGTGAAAGACTGGTAGCGGAGTGAATAAGAAGGCAGAAAAATACAAAAGATGCTCCATGAGCTGTGTAGGACATGCCAGTTTCTTGGGCATCAAAGCCGTGTGTGTGTGTGTGTGTGTGTGTGTGTGTGTGTGTGTGTGTGTGTGTGTTTCCTCCCATTTTCTCTTTTCCTTCTCACCATTCCCCAAAGAATTTAAAGAGTTCAGAGAATTTCTTGCTGGTCATAGGCCCCAGTGAATCAAGCTTTGTTCCCTCAGAGAAAAGTCTGTTGAATAACTCTAGTCACTGGCTTCCATTAACAATAGCCCCTGATGGTTGCTGTCTGAACTGACCCCCATCTGCTCTACCAGTGCTGATCCTCACCAGCTGCTAATTGCACCCTAGTTGCTGATGCCATACTTGGCCTTCCTTGACTAGCCTGTGGTGTTGAAGATGGTCTTTGGCTTGTTCTCACAGTGCTGTTTATTCAGTCAAGAACCACCACATGAAACCTTAAACTACCCTACAACCTACTCTGTACTATAAATTACTGTACTATAAAGTCTTAATACATAAGAAGTGAGAATGGTTGTGCTCTTATTATAGACTCAGAATGTGCAAGACATGAGAGAGGGTCTGGGTCCTAATCAAACATTGCCTTTAATCACAAGACAAATTCTCTTCAGTCTGGATCCTTGGTCCCTGAACATTCCCATCCAGCCATCACTATACTAGCTAGATGCTCCTTCCCCAGGACAAAATACTAAAATAATTCCATCCCAAAAGAGAAGCCATGGAAAACAGCATTACTCATCAAACACTTTCACCCTCTTCTCTAACACTCATAGCAATGATTCATCTGTATTCTTAACATTTTAAGATGATCTTATGAAGTTTAAGCATGATGAATTACCACCATTTTCTGGATATAGACACTGAGGTTTGTTGATGCCCTCAGGATGCTGAATATTAGTTACTAAACATTAAGGTTTGGATTTATTAAGTACTCATCCAACTGCTTAGAGCAAGTATTGGAACCAAGGCTACTGCAGAGGTTTCTGTCACTTACATAATGACAGGATTTAGACCCACATTAGGACACACCAGACAGCAAATCTTTCTAAATGGAAAGGAATGTACATGTACCAGAATTTGTGAATCATAGAAACAAAGTCAAAACTTGATTTGACATCATGTATGAACTTCATCACTGGCAAATTCCTCTTGACCCAGGAGCCAGAGGCCAGTAGTTGAAACAGTATTTCACAACTTACTACTTCACAAGATGGCTGCCTTACTACTTCACAAGATGGCTGCCATGCTATTTCACAAGATGACCCCTTGCTAGCCTTAGATGAAACTTACCTTCTTGCATCTACCACTAGAGGCTGTCAATTGCAATTCTATAGGAAGTTACAGATGTCTCAAAGTGTTTTCCAAGGAACTTCTCTCAAGCACGTTTGCTAACAAGATATATTCACACAACCTACAATTATTTCTAAAGTTGATAGGAATTCCCTCTCAAAAAAAAAAAGATTGTGATGGTGATGATGAAGATGGAGAGAAGAAGGAGGAGAAGGAGAAGGAAGAAGGGGAGGAGGAAGAGGTGGTGGTGCTGAAGGTGAAGATGGTGATGATGAACATGGAGATAATGAAGAAGACAATGATGGTGATGATGAAGATGAAGATGGTGATGAAGATGAAAATGAGGAAGAGGAGGAGAAGGAGGAGGAAGTGGAGGAGGAGGAAGAGGAAGTGGAGGAGGAGGAGGGGGAGGAGGAGGAGGAGGAGGAGAAGGAGAAGAAGAAGAAGAAGAAGAAGAAGAAGAAGAAGAAGAAGAAGAAGAAGAAGAAGAAGAAGAAGAAGACGACGACGACGACGACGACGACGACGACGACGACGACGACGACGTTGCAAGCATGTTTCCTAGCTTTCCTTTCTGATTTCTTGACATGTTAGGGTTACCTGTGGTTCTTGGTCCTCAGTGTCGCTATGACCGCCATAGTGGCAGCATCTAACCACTGTATATTTGATTCTGTGTTAGAAGAACACTTTTGATAACATAAGATCTCTAAGTCTAAGACAACTCTCCTTTCTGAATCCAGGCTAATAAACAGATATCTGCCCATTTTGTAATAAAAAGGTATTTCTAATACTGGCTTTACATTCACTATTTAAATGTTGGGTGACCTAACTTTCCTCTTATTCCAACAAGAGGAACAAATGATCTGATGGCATCAAGGGAATGGGAAAACATTGATTAATAAGAAATCTGAATAACAAGTTTTTCTGTGCACAGAGAAAGGCCTACATCAGGAATCTGGATTCTAGCTAACAAAGTTTCTGAAACACCACATTAAATCAAGCATAGAAATACTTCTTCTCCAGCAACTCAGCCCAGTTTGAAGTTATATTCCTGATCTTAGCATCAAGAAATGAGACATAAAGCCAGCCAGCAAAGCTACCTATCTGTCAAGTAGTGAAATGACTGACCTGTGTGGTTCCCTTTACGAACCTGCCCTAGAGATGGTTAGATCGATTGCAAACACACTCAATAATACTGAAGGCAGTGGGGCATACTGTGGGCTTCAGAATACAAGGTTCTATTTGAATCTGAGTTCTGCAGCTATCACTGAGAACGATGCTTTCAAAACACCCAATGCCTCCCGGAAACAGCAAGTACGGAGGGGTCGCATGGTGCATGGCAGAGAGCAAGTGTCTACAATGGCTAGTTTTAGGCAATCTGACACATTCTAGAATCAAATCTAGGAAGACAATATCTACTGAGGAATTATCTAGATCAGGCTGGACTGTGGATATTTTGGGAAATTATCTTGATTGTTAATTGACCCAGTCTCTCAACCCTTTGCCTGCTCTACACTCTCACCCCTGCTGTGGGCAGCACCATTCCCTAGGCTGTACCCTGAACTCCATAAGAGTCAGGAGAGCTAGCCATGGCAGAAAGCTGGCCATATAGGTTCACTTGTTCGACCCTGCACTTGACTATGGATGTGGCACAAAGCTGCTTGGCTTCCTGTCTTAACTCAGGTAAATCCCCTAAGTCTCATCAGGACACATGTCCACTGGATGAAGATAACAATGGGAATCATGGAACACTTGTGATGGCAGTACTTTTCTTCCTTAAACACATTTGAGACTTGAGGAAACATCCTTTATATTATTTTCAGACTAAATCAAATAATCTACAAAGTGAAGTGTGCTTCACCTTTCATTCCAGAACCTAACAAGCATAGCAGCTTCCAGAACATATCATTAGCACGTAGCAAATATACCTGCTATGTTGATAGAGCCACTCTGACTGGGACCTCTACTAAACATGGGATGGCCAGGTAGAATCTTGTGCAAGATGCCTTATTACATTGCTACCTCCACAAAAGAAAGTATTTGGAACCAGAGCAAAAGAGCATTAAATTAAAAAAAATTAAATCACAAAACATAACCACCAAGATGGCCAGTGTAGTTTTAACCCCCACCATAATACCAAAGTCAGACTCAAGAAAACTGGAGTGCAGGTGGTAATTAGGTACCACAGCTCGAAGAGGTAAGACACAAACTTTCAAGTGTTGACTGCTGACATTTGAAACAATCTCACTTGAAATTAGTGTGGAAGCCTGTGTCCTTGCCTTGGTTATTATTTTAGGATGACAATGCAGAACTCATCAACTCCTGTCGTTCTCAGATAAAAGAATCAGAGAAAGAAGACATTGTGGTTAAAATGTCCCCCACCAGCTCCTGTTGGAACACTTGATCCCTAGCTTGAACCCTAGTTGGGTTGCTTTGAGAAATTTAAAACAAGAGAGTTTGGCAGGGCGATATACATCACTCAGGTAGGTCTTGAGAATTATAGCTGAACCCTGCTTTTAGTCCTGTCTCTGCCTTATGATCTACCAAAATGCAAATCAGGTGTGCCTTAAAATTGTCTACCATGGAGAGAGGCACCCCAGCCACCCTGGCTTTCTACCAGGAGGACCAAAATCAAACCTCTCCTCCCTTAAGATGCTTATGTGAGAGATGTGGTCACAATGGTAAAGGTAGCCATCCACATGTATAACAAACAAGATAATGACTCCAAGTGATAGCAATTGGGTTGTTCAGGTGAAAGTGTTTACCACTCAAACCATAAGGGGCATCCCCTAAATCAAGATTAGGTATCGTAGTCCATGGCACCTTCAGGATGCATCTCTGCTATGAGATTAGATCTTGATACATTCAGAGAGGACGATTCTAGTTTGATTTTGTTAGGTAAAGTAAGAGATTAACAACTGACTAATAATAAAACCCAACTTTTTTTGAAACAATGTTCTTATAACAGCTGTGTAAAAGTTATGAGGTAACTGTCTGGAAAGTTCCGTTTGATTTTAGATCATCGTTGCCTGCAGAGGCTGCATAAAGCAACAGTATATATATGGGGGAAACATGGAAGACACCACACACTAGACAGCCCCTGCTGTGTGTCACATACACTATAGAAAGCACAGCGAACAACGCTCTCCACCCGCTACTGTGACTTTCATGACCTTCCTTTCAGTGTTTCCTGGATTCTCTGGGCTACAAAACAAACCTCCACACTATTGTACTTATCTCTCTCAAGCAAAGAGCTATCACAAAGCACAAATTATTTATCCAGGAGCTGTTGGTGACTCCTGGTGATGTTTTATTATTTCTGCTCAATCTAAGTGGTATTGTTTCCATGTGAGGAACCTCTTTGTTTTCTAGAGTTTTCTCTTAATTTCCAATGGAGGGTAGAATGGGTGCTTTACGCCACAGAATTTGGAGCTCATAGGAGGCAGACCCACTTATCATATTTTCTGACAGGAAACATTTTAACTGAAAAGAATGTGTAGAAGGAACTCAGCACTGACCGAGAGACTTCCATGAACAAAGCATGGGGCTCTGCTGTACATCTTGGGTCTATTTTCTCAGTTGATTACCAAAGTAACAGAAAAGAGTGTAACTGTACCTAACACACATGCACATACACACATACATGCATGCACACATGCATATATGCATGGACACACATATGCACATATACACATGCATGTACATACACGCACACACATGCTTGTATGCATAGACATGCATACTCACATACACACATGCACACACACATGCATACATACACACATATACACATGCATGCATGCCTGAACACACATGCATGCATGCATGAACACACATACAAGCATGCATGCACAGACACACATGCATACATGCACACACATACACACATGTATGCATTCATGGACATACATACCTACATATGCACATACACACATGCACACACTCATGCAAGCATGGACATATACACTTGGGGTGGGGGTGCACAAGCATACATAAACATGCATGTCTCCACTTTTTAAAATGTGTTAGAAACTTGGGAGTTCTAATCTTTGGGAAGATCCTGGAGAGATGGAGTCTAGGAAGAGCATGAAGACTGCTCTGTCACCTCATGTTTCTATACTCTGCTCCTTTTTACCCTTTTCACTGAGTCCTGAAGTACATGCACAAAAATGAAAATATGAACCCTATGCATTCCGGCCCTGTCTAAAACCTGCCCATAATGGGGGAGGCTGCTCAGATTAAGTTTTACTCTAAATTTATTCTCTTCAAAAGCCAAAACCTGACACCTTGGGCTTGACGGGGGAAAACACAAAGAGAGCTCTCAGAACAATGGCTAGAAAGCACTCATTCCTTGTTTCAACAACTGTAAGGGTGTACGGGGGAGATCTGTGTGGATGTTCCACTCGGCAGAAGGTGGTGGCCTGTCCCATACCTGGTTCGGGAACCAATCAGCATGCGCTATGCTTCTACCAGTGAGCATGTTCACAGTACAGAGAACGGTAGTCTCGGGGACCTCATCCTTTTCTGGGTGCTCATCTTAGAAATAACCAACCAAGCAGAGACATGGGCGCTGCAGAGAAACTGGAGAAGAAACATCACCGTTGAATTCCATTGAAACCATTTCCTCCTGGAGGCTGAGGCAGACGCTCATGAGTTTGATGCCAATGTGGGCTACACGGCAATACTGGCTCAAAAGTAAGTAATAATAATGCTTACTAACTTTAAATTATATAACATTATATTATTAAAATTAATTATATATAAATAATATATACAGTAGTAAATGAATAAAGTTATTCCTCCTACTCTTGGCCTCTACACCAGGCCTACTCCTCCCCATCTCCAGATGCATCACTTATTTCTTTTTCCTGTGTCTTACTAGATCTTGCCTGTTAGTTTGTTACAGCTCAGGCTTCTGGAAACTATCCCATGAATCCAGGATGAATGCTACCAGAGTGAGTGAACGGAGCATCTCTGAAGATGAAATACTGCTGGGCCCTGGCCATGATAAGAATAACAGTGAATAAGGATGAACCATCTTGCCTATAGATCTGGAGTCCAAAGCCAACAAAAACCGAAGTGATGGGCACCTAAAGCAGAAGCCGGGAGGACTCTGGGTGTGGTCCTGCGGTGGAGCACCTGCCCAGGAAGGGAAAGTTCCTAAGTTTGGCTCCCAGCACCACTGTCTTAGTTAGGGTTTTACTGCTGTGAGCAGACACCATGCTCAATGCAAGTCTTATAAAGGACAACATTTAACTGGGGCTGACTTACAGGTTCAGGGGTTCAGTTCATTATCGTCAAGGCAGGAGCATGGCAGCACCCAGGCAGGCATGGTGCAGGAGGAGCTGAGTTCTACATCTTCTCCCGAAGGAAGCCAGGAACAGACTGAGCATCCTCAGGCAGCTAGGAGGAGGGTCTCCAAGCCCACCCCCCACAGGGACACACTTCCTCCAACAAGACCACACCTTCTAATAGTGCCACTCCCTGGGCCAAGCACATGCAAACCATCACAACCACTAAAGGAAAAAAAGCAAAAAAGAAACAAAATAGAAAGAAAATACAAGAAAATTGAATACAGACAGAAATACAGACAGAAAATTGAATGTGCAAATGTAAAAATCAAAATTAGCATTTAAGATAACAGGGGTTAAAGGGCAGAAAGGGCAGAAATTCTAACCAATGCTTCCACTCACAGGTGCAGAAGTTTTCCATGGATTATAGGAAAATAAACATGGGAAGAGTCTTAAGAAGCAAACTAGAGGAGTTGGGGATTTAGCTCAGTGGTAGAGCGCTTGCCTAGCAAGTGCAATGCCCTGGGTTTGGTCCTCAGCTCCGGAAAAAAAAACAAAAAAAGAAGCAAACTAGAGAACTAACAGTAGACGGTAAACAGAAATGCTGCCAGTGCTACTGTATATGGAAAACCGAACTCAGAACGGGACCAACAAATCTTCAAACTTTCCCTAAAAACAATACAATAAACAAAGCAAGTGAAACAGTAAAGGGAAGTCTGTAAAACAGAATGTGAAAAGGTGAATTTACAGAAAATATCAGGGCTAGGAAGATAATTGAATCAACAAGGTGCTTGTCTTAAGCAGGTTTCCCAGAAGCCATGTAAAAAGCTGGTGTGGGTGTCTGCACCTGGGCTCCCATCATTGAGTAGACATGAGAATCCCTAGGGCTTGCTGGTCGGCTAGTGTGCACATATCATGCATACCCACAAGTTCACCAATACACGCGCATGCGCGCGCGCGCACACACACACACACACACACACACACACACACACACACACCACACCACAACTGAATCTACATACAAGAAAGGAAAGAAAAGGAAGGGGAAAAAATGGTCACTAACAGAGCATACTGGGAAACACCATGCCTTCCATACTTAAATTACGTCTCCCTCATGAGAGTGAGTGAAAGGTGATTGATTACAGTTATGTGATGTTGTCCCAGGTAGGCACCTGTCTGAGAACAATACACCCATTACAAGATCACCCTGAAAAACTTAACTGTAAGATTGTGTCTCCTAGCAACATCAGAAGCTGAAGCTATCCCTGTAGAGTGCCACCTAAGAGGCCATTCAAATGTGAGCTGAGCAAGACTGACACCAGTAGACATGCCAGGAGGAGTAAAGCCCATGAGGCTTCAACCCTACACGAAGAACTACAAGCAACTGAGTAAGGCTGGTTCAGGAGGGTGGCTCACCCCAGGGAAGAGCACATCAATGGGTTTTCTAGTGCCAAGTGGTCAGACTTGAAAACATACACACATGTCCCATTATATGAACCCAATAGTTATGTTTATGAATGTATGACTATACATGTACATATATGTATACAACAACACCTGAGGGGAAAAGAGGCCAAAAATGTGAGGGAGAGCAGGCTATATGGGACAATTGGATGGAGGAAAGGGAAGAGGGTAATGTGATTAAAATACAATATCAAACATAGATAAATAGCTAAGAATCTAATGAGATTCTCTGCAGCACACAGTACACTTCCCCTGTGTAAGCAGCATCTTGGGTCTTATAGACTGTATTACAATTCAGATAACCAAATAACCCTGACTTACAGAGTAAGTCAATGGAACATTTCCCTTTACAAAGGCCAAGTGGAGCATTTGTAACCATGGTTTAAAAGGACCCGACCATCAGGTATGGTCTTTTGTACCTTGGAAGCTCAGATTGAAAGAATTAAATCATTGTTTTATTTTACAATTGAAAGACTACTGGTCATTCTAGGGGAGATCCAAACAGATGCAACTTAAGGGAAGAAGGCATACCCTGGCTTACAGTTTAAAGGGATACACTCCATCATGGTGGAGAAGCCAGGACGGCGGCAGAGGACAAGCTGTAATCACACTGCAGCTCTATTTGGGACGCAGAAAGCAAACAGGAAGAGGACATCAGCTCCTAAGTCTCGTCCTCAGTAATGCACTTCCTCCAACCAGGCCCCACCTCCACAACCTTCTGAAATAACACCACGAGCCTGGGACCAATACTCAACTGCATTGACTCTGCAGGGGACATATCATATTCGAATGACAAAAGCCATCATGTTATGTATCAATAAGTCAAGGGTATAGTGTGACAGGAACCATGGTGGGCTAACAGGGGAATATTCATATATTTGTAAATACAGAGAATTTCACTTAAAGTGAGCCCACCATTCATTTCTCACTAGTTTTCCAATGTTCCACACAAATGGCTTCCTCTCCGTACTGACAGAGGTGATCATCTATCTTAGCTGCCTTGATTTATGCTTCCTAACATTTCTTTGAATTTTAAAAAGCAATTAACACGGCACATTTTCCAACCTTCACAAACATTTAGGAAAATCAACCAACAGATGCTGTAAAAAAGACAAAGAATTTCCAACGCGTGATTTATGATCCTCAGGCCCACGAGTCTTTCTGTTTCTATAGCTTAACAACGCCTTTCATACCAGCCTTTGTTTTATGATGATAAGCCCACATAACTCCAAAAGAATATATGGAATTATTTTTCTAGCAATTAGATTTCCCTTTTCTTCTCCTCTCAAATTCTTATTTTATTCCAAACCAGAATGTCATGACTTGCGACTGGTAGAACTCTAGGTTCCTGAAGCGTACATTGTTAATCGTGTTTAAAAATTCCACTCAGAATCTTGGAGTTGCAGAGACAAGACATCTGATACTATGATGTCACTCAAATGGGCGTGTCCGACCTTTGGACACTGGAGTTTTGGATGCTTACTTAAAATATTATGAGAATTTTTATGCGACTTTTTTAAACTTAGTTGCATGGTACCCTAATGAAAACTATAGATAGATAGATAGATAGATAGATAGATAGATAGATAGATAGATAGATAGATAGACAGATATTCATCCATCTGTCCATCTATATATCTACTTATTTTGGCTTTATTGAGACTGGCCAGCATGGGACAGTGCACATAGCTATCTTGAGTGACCCTGCTTTCTGAATGCTGAGATTTAAGAAATAGATCATGATGTCATAACTACCCCTACATGCTCAGGATGGAATGATGCTAAGGTGCATTCTAATACTAAATTTTGTTTCCCAACATCTGGTTGTCCCAAGATGAGCAGATTCTCATATATACCAGCTTTTGTTGTATAAACCTTGCCACCACCCCCCATTGTCCCTGATTGGTTAATAAAGGTTATTGACAGCCTGTAGCCCAGCCTGTGTGCACCATGCTTCTCTTGGACCCTCCTTGAGGTGAGGTTTGGGATTACGCTAGCTTGTGGACACCTACTACTCCAGCCATAATTGGATAGAGGACAAAACCTATGAGTTACAGGTAGCTGGCTTAGATGCCAGCCTGTGCACTTCCTGAGGGCTGCTCTGTGGTTGAAGAGAGGCTCTAGGTAAGACTGAGAAAGTCTGCGTAAGACTGGCACCCGATGCCCATGGATAAAGCCTAATGCTATGTAAAACCGAGGTTGGTGGGAGAACCACTGACTCTTTTTTTTTATTTTATTTTATTAACTTGAGTATTCCTTTTTTTTTTCTTTTTTCTTTTTTTCGGAGCTGGGGACCAAACCCAGGGCCTTGTGCTTGCTAGGCAAGCGCTCTACCACTGAGTTAAATCCCCAACCCCAACTTGAGTATTTCTTATATACATTTCGAGTGTTATTCCCTTTCCCGGTTTCCGGGCAAACATCCCCCTAATCCCTCCCCCTCCCCTTCTTTATGGGTGTTCCCCTCCCCATCCTCCCCCCATTGCCACCCTCCCCCCAACAATCTAGTTCACTGGGGGTTCAGTCTTAGCAGGACCCAGGGCTTCCCCTTCCACTGGTGCTCTTACTAGGATATTCATTGCTACCTATGAGGTCAGAGTCCAGGGTCAGTCCATGTATAGTCTTTAGGTAGTGGCTTAGTCCCTGGAAGCTCTGGTTGCTTGGCATTGTTGTACATATGGGGTCTCGAGCCCCTTCAAGCTCGAACCACTGACTCTTTAAGACAATGATGGTGACTGGGAAAGTATCAGCAGCCCAGTCCCTGCTCAGGACAGACGGTGGTGAAATTACAGAGGCACTGACTATGCAGTCAGGCTGGCGAGGTCACAGAGACCACCACCAGGGAACAGGCTGCATGCTTCCCCCAGCTGATGGTTGACAACCAGGAGTAGAACTACACATTAAAGGCTGGGAAACAGACAAGCAAGCTGCATGTGTCCCACAGCCAAGAGTTACTGAAAGCTAACATGAGGTAAAATGTCATGCTACTCTGAGCACCCAACCAGCCTCCTTAAAATTCAGGGCTCCCACAGGAAGAATAATGGTAGCTCATGAGAGCTTACATGGGGTAGGGTGTCACACTCCTCTGAGCAGCCAGCCAATGTCCTTGGAATGTAGGGCTCCCATGGAGAACAGATGGCAGCTCAGCCTAGCACAACATACAGAACCCAAACCCAAACCTCTAAACATTTACAATATACTTAAAAATATTCTTGACATCCCAGTAGGATTTGCTAAAGGAAACAAAGACAGAAAAATGGGCTCCTTATGAGTTTGAGGCCAACCTGGTTTACAAAACCAGGACAGATCAGGCTACACAATAAAACTTTGTCTCAATAAATAATAATAATAAGCATATTATTTATATTTGGACATTTGGGCTCTATACATCTTGTTTTGATTTATCAACATGAAAATGGTTATATGTTGAATAGTAATGATGGTATTATACAACCTCTTTGAGAGAAATCAAAATAGAACATACCTAGATAAAAATGGGGCTGCTGAATTGGATCACTCTATACTTATAATGACTTCAATCTGCTGGACAAAAGGTATGTTATGTTTGGAGAGAGGCTTTGTGTTTGTGTCAACAGAGGAGGAGAAGCAGCTTTGGATTCCATCCAAAATAATAAGGATCAGATGTGATAGAGAGAGACTTCCTGAAGATCTTGACTACAGACAGGAAGAAAAGGAAAATCAAAAGGACGGAATGGGTAGTGTATAATGCTAAACTCAATTGAAACAACTCTGAAACTGACGGGGACATGTCTATGTTTCCAGCCATAACTGCATCTATTCACATCCTATCTTGTTGTCTACTGAGTCCTCAGGACTCATCAGGCCATACTTTCATATGGCATGGGATGGAGATTTATAATACAGTTTGATTACAACCCGAACTGGCTTAAGAAGACAAATGTCTTTCAACTGCTCAAAGAACAGCAACAACCAAAAATCTTCATTAACTGAGATGTACACCCCACACATTTCAGACATCGTTGGTACAAAACTGTATATTACTTATGAGAGCTTATATGTTCATATAAAATGACACCTAAGGAAGCAGCCTTAACAGTATCCACACTTGAAGAGTTTGGGATGCCTGATCCTGCTTCAAACCACCTCAATGCTGTTTCCTCAAGAGGCTTATTTCCAGAACGACTTCAGGGAGGGCTGCTGACTTCAGATCACCTCAGTTCATCGAGACTTACAGACTAATCCAACCAGAACTTCAGTTAAGCCCTGAACTTTCCCACCCCACACAGACTGGACAAAAAAAATGATACGAATAGTTCTCCCAGGACTTGGCTAATATCCCAATTTTCTTAGGATCTCCAAAAGATGTCATTGTCCCTAAAAAGCAGAAAGCAATTTTCAGAGAGTGTGTCGCCCCATTCTTAAGAAGTGGAGGAGATGATTTTTGGTCATCCTATAGGGTAATGGATGTTTATTGTTACAAAGGGGTTGGTTGCAAGTTATTAAATTGTCTTATACAAGAAAAAATAGTGTATAAAAGGTGAGACTCAAGGATTTCTCTCTTTTCTTTTCTCTATCTTTCATTATTATGTAGGGAGAGAAGGATTGAAAGGAAAAGGGGGGATATAGGAAAAATATAGAAATAAGAGGTGTAATGGGTTGATTATTGAATCTACTCCTCAACTATTAGAGCTACTACTAGCTAAAAGTCTTGCATTGCTATAGTATTTGTATCCTAATACACACCAAGGTTATATTTTGTTAGACTGGTATAGATCTTTATATATTGATACAAAATTTGAGGCTATTTTTACATATTATGTTTCAACTATTATAGAGTATTGGGCCAGTACAATTCATTTGTAAAGTTCTAGTCTCTTTGAAAGATGATATTACAAACTGTTTGGGATAATTAAGAAATACAAGTTGATACTCAGAGAGTCCAACTCATGGTCATATTGGACACGAGACTAATGTATTTTATAAGTTGCTTCCTAGGTTGACTAGATAAAAACAAGTTTACCTATCAGATACTCTATGAATAGATAGACGGTCTTCAAAAACCTCAGAGACTCACAGAATATGACATTTAATGATATTTTTAAAATTAATTTAAGGCCTTTTGATATTGAGACGTGTCAGCTCCTGGCAGCATCCCATTCTACTTGGAAGAAGATGATGAGCATTGAAGGACCTCCATTTGGAGATGAATTCAATTGTGGCAAGCTAGCCACTGGGCAAAGAAAATGCCATAATTCTCTCTGCAGACAGAGTGCTGTCCAAAATAAACAAAATTTGGACATAGGCAAAGTTGACTACCAAGCCCTGCTAAGACAGGGTAAGCAAGTCCTTCATAGTTCCTGGTTCACAAATATGTCTGTCAGATATACTGGGTCAAATGGCTAAAAGATAGATGCTCCAATATTATAGAGAATTTGGGGTCTCTACAGTCAACCTGTCATTTTTATAATTTTTGGAAGCAGCTTGCCTTCACTTCCCAAACTCTCAGGTAATATTTATTACTTCCTATAATTACCAACCTTAAGACACCTGTTAACACTTTTCCCCGACCTTCATAAAACATCTTCTAGACCCTCTAACCTTCATTTACCAACCTTCAAATGCCTTGTTAAAACTTAAACTTTCATGTCCTCCAACATTCCTAACTTGCATTTACCATACTTAAAATACCTCTTTAGACCCTAAAATATGTTCTTAAATCCTTTATAACTTAAGTTTAATTGTGAGACTATGACTATCTAGTCTTCAAACCCATCAGAAATAAATCTGGAGGGGTTGGGGATTTAGCTCAGTGGTAGAGCACTTGCCTCGCATGCGCAAGGCCCTGGGTTCGGTCCCCAGCTCCGGGAAAAATAAATAAATAAATAAATAAATAAATAAATAAATAAATAAATAAATCTGGAAAAAAAAGGTGTCAGCCTTCCAGGCTGGTATCACACACCTTAAATAAATAAATAAATAAATATATAAATAAATAAATAAATTCTTACAATGGTAATGAGAAACATGATTTAAATAAAGAACTCTAAACTCACCATGATAGGACAGATAACAGAATACTTTCTCCTAAGTTGCCAATACAAATGGACTGGACATTGTGAATGTAATTATTATACCATAGACTGTATACTTGTCTCTACTGTATATAGCTTGTTATTATAAGAGAAAGATCCTTTTTATTTAGACAAAAGAAGGAAATGTTGGGGTTGGTCTGGTGCTGCTATGTATTCTAATGCTAAATCCTGTATCCCAAGATCTGGTTACCCAATGATGAGCAGATTCACACATACACCAGCCTTTGTTATGTAAACCTTGCCCCACAATTACCCCTGATTAGTTAATAAAAGTTGCTGACCACCTATAGCTGGGCAGAAGAGAGGTAGGCAGGTAAAAGATTTCTCTGCTTGGGGTCTCAGGTTGGGACCACAAGAGAGAGCGAGAAGAAGAGGAAAAAGGAAGTTTCCATTGAGTACTGTGGATCATGAGCATGTGACCACGGGGGCTCTCCTGATGACGCAGGAGCAGCACCAACAGAATGTAAGTCAAGTAATATATTGGGGCTCAAGCACGAGAGCAGACAAAATAGTTCAGAAGGTTGATTATCTGCCCAGATCCAGTGCTTTAAAACTTATTGTAATTCTAAGTCTCTGTGTCTTTTATTTGGATAAATAGCTGGTTAAAAATATCTGCCCCCATATTAATTTCTAGCATTAGTTATTAACCACGGAATAATTAAATCACACTACACTAGTGGATTTGTTTTATAAATATATTACATATTTATAAACATATCATAAAGTATATTTTGTTTATATATATTTATATTATAAATTATATATTTATAAGCATGTAAATATATTATGTTTATAATATAAAGCATATCATAAATATATTATATAAAATTATAAAGTATATTATATAAAATGTGCACAGTATGCACATTGGATCACATGGACACAGACACATGTGTAGAGGCATGTGCATAAAGGTCAAAGGACAATCTCAGGTCAGGTCTCGGGCCTGTGTTCCACATTGTTTAAGGTAATGGGAGTCTCTGGGTTTTATGCTTACTTGTTTTGCTTTTTATTTTTGATGGGTACACCAGGCTGGGAATGTTCCTATCTCTGCCTTCCGTCTCCCCCTGAAGTACTGAGATTACAGATGTTTACCACTACTGAGTGTCATATTTTGTGAGTCTAAAGGACTTCAATGCAAGTTCCCGGGCTTATGTGGCATCTATTTTACTCACTGAGCCATATCCACAGCCCAGCAATGGCTTTCCTTGTTAGCATCTTCAGAGAGGTATGATGAATGCATCCATGAAACATGGACACTGTTTTTGTTGTTTGTCAGCTAGCTAGCTTGCTTTTTATTCCAAAGGAGTGTTGGAAATGATTGGAATTTAGGGCTAGTAGGTACCATGTATTTCTGATGACTTGAGCTTTCGATTGGTCTCAAAGCAGCTATTTCTCTGGACAGTTTAGAACCAAGAACTCCCCAGACTTTCTTTCTACCTCCAACAAGTCAAAACTGCTGCACATAAACCATGATGGTTTATGTGCTTGAGTGTCACCTGGTACTGGCTCTTTGTCAGTGCCACACTATGCCCTCAGTACTACGCAATGCCAACTCTTTAAGAGTAGGGCTTCGATACTCTAAAAACCTTCAAGGACAAGAAGATGGACAAGGCCAATATGCAGTATTAATTACCAGTGGAAAGTAGACAAGCCTGACCAAAGGTCACTCTGTGCCTTCCTTATTAAATGAGACACTTGCAAGAACAGTGTTCTTATAAGTATCCTGCTCAGCTCTAATCAGATTCAGAGCAAAGACTGGCCAAATGCACGATAAAATTTACACCCTAGGACCAACAGTATTATGGACCAGAGGAAACAGATGTTTATTCAGGACGTGAAAATCCACTGTTTCCAATGGGGGGTGATTTTATGGTTTATTTTATTTTAGGTGTATGAATGTTTTCCATGCATGTATGTGTGTGTTGTGTTCATGGCTGGTGCCCACTGAGGCCAGAAGAGGGTATAAACCCCCTGGAATTGGAGGTACAGATAGATATGAGCCATCATGTTGGTGCTAAGAATCAAACCTTGGTCCTCTGGAAGGGCAGCCAGAGCCTTTCAGTGATCAGTCATCTCTCCAGGATGCTTTTGGGGAAATTTCAAGGTCATAGAAGTTGATTGTCATTGATTCCCAGAAGATTAAAAGTGCATCCTTATAAGCTGTACAAAACTATGTACAAACGAGAGAAAAGATCTTTGTGTTCTGATAACAAGCAAACTTGATATTGGTATAATACTGGAAAAGGGCCAATGCTTTGGAAACACCAAAGGATTCCAAATTCCTTTTCAAGAAGCATAGGGTACTCAGTGCTCTTCTACAGCCCTCTTCTTGCCTGCCATGCACATGCAACGAGAAGACAGAATGGCCAATTTAACTCATCCTCTTAGGAGCCTGCAACGCTACTCACCGGAACCCAGCTCCACCATCCACCCAGCGTAACTCTGGACTCCACAAATCTAACTCTACCAGGGCATCTTCTGGGACAGGTGGTGGTAGGGTCGGGGTGGGGGTGGTCGCCTCCTCCTCCTCCTTCCTCCTCCTTCCTCTTCCACCTTCCTCTTTCTTCTTCCTTCTCCCCTCATCCTCCTCCTCCTCTTTTCCTCCTTCCTCCTCCTCCTCTTTTCCTCCTTCCTCCTCCTCCTCCTCTTCTTCTTCTTTCCTCCTTCTTCCTCCTCCTCTTTTCCTCCTTCCTCCTCCTCTTCTTCTTTCCTCCTTCCTCCTCCTCCTCTTCTCCTCCTCCTCCTCTTCCTCTTCTTTCCTCCTTCTTCCTCCTTCTTCCTCTTTTCCTTCTCTTCTTCCTCCTCTTCCTCTTATTTTCCTTCTCCTTCTTCCTTCTCCCCTTTCTCCTTCTTTTCTTCTCCATCTCCTTCTCCTCCTCCTCCAGATAATTCATTAAGCTTGCACGCAGATTTTGAATATGAAGGACTTATGTTAAATCTTTATATGAGTTTTACTTTCATTAATTTAGTGTAGGGAAGAGTCATAGAGCCAGGGACCCAAAACAATTTCATCTGTACTTCCACATGTAATAAAACAATACCGGTATTCCAAGTTTTTTAAATAATATCCTCTTTAATAAGTTATTTTAAAAATATAAAAGTCCAAGTTAGAACTCTGCTTGCAAAATCACTCATCTTTAAGTTGCCTGAAGAACCTTAACTTTCATTTAAAATAGGCTTGAAACATCCAGTGTGCAGCTCTCTCAGCCGCTGGTGAAATGCCACAGACACATGAGTGTGCTGACGTAGTCAGTTAGCACTCAACACTCACAGACATGGGCATTGCACCTTCTTGGGAGGGTCTGTGGCAAATTCTACACCTCTGCTTCAGGGCCCTTCATCTCCACACACTGGTAGAGGTTTCTGTATCCACCATATGGAACACAAACCATTGGGAATTTTTCCTCAGAGTTAGTTTATAGTTTTCTACTCCAGCCAAAGGCCAGTAAAAGAAAAGGTTTTACAGTTTACAATACACTCTGTATTTCCAAAACACATTGTTTCTTGCCCCCACCTCCTCCTTTCCCTCCTTCTTCCTCCTTCTCCTCCTCCTCTTCTTCCTCCTCTTCCACTTTCTCCCCTGCTCTTCCTCCTCCTCTTCCTCCTCTTTATCTAGAACTGCTTGATAAAACTACTTTAGATCTTCCTTCCTTTCCTTCCTTTATTTCTTCTTCCTTTGTTCTTTCCTACCTTTCTTTCTTCCTTCCTTTGTTCTTTCCTTCCTTTCTTTCTTCCTTCCTTTGTTCTTTCCTTCCTTTCTTTCTTCCTTCCTTTGTTCCCCCTTTCCTTTATTCCTCTTTCCTTCCTTCCTTTCTTCCTTTCTTACTTCATTCCTTCCTTCCTTTCCTCCTGCTTTTTACTTCCTCCTTTTCTCCTTCCTCTTCTCCTCCTTCTTTCCCCAATTTTTTTTTATCATCAGCCAAATGCTATTCCAAACTGGTATAATACAAGTTTGCAGCAAGCTTGGTATCAGTATCATAATATCTTTAACAATGCAAGCCATGTAAAATCAAATAGAAAGCCCATGACTCAAAACTATAGAAAAATACAGATACCACCCAACCGTAGGGCCCACATTGCTGAACTCATTCTCAATACTGTGGTAGCAGAAAGTGAGTATTCTCTGTAAAGGTGACAGGTGTCCCTGAAAGGAAAGCTACTCTACTCAGACCGAAAGGTAAACCCGGGATGGTAAACTAAAGAGGACCGTGAGTCAGGACCTCCTGTTAGCAGAGCAAGCACTTTACGTATTTACCACGTGAGTTATCTCCTTAGCCCAACCCCTACTCTTTTGATGAGATTTTGCAGTGGTTCCCACTCCACAGTGGACCTTATGACCCCCCTGAGTCCCACACACTCTGATTCCTGCTTATTTGGAACCTCCATGCCTTCTCCCAGGTCCCTTCTTCCAGACCTCCGGGGTCTGCTCCATGGTACGTCTTCATTCCTTGAACACGCAAGACCCCATCTTACTCGGGATCTCTGCCCTCTGACTGAACTCGTCTTTTCACTTGTCTTTACATAGCTGACTTCTTTTCATCCCTCAGGTTTCAGATGCAGTCGCCCCCTCAGAGTTCTGCGGCAGCCTCTGTGGAACAGCCACCCACTCCCTGCTCTGGTTTCCATGATCACACTTCAGGATCCTTGGCAGCACTCACTGCAAACACCTGCCTTGTTTATCGGCGTCCTCTTTTGTCACTGGTCTTTCTTACCCCAGTGCAATGACCAGAAGGTAACATGACTGAGCCAGCAGAATTAAAGCATAACCAAAATAAAGGAAGAGATAAACGTTGGTGGGGGGAGGGGGATAAATTGCTAAAAGGAAGCTTCCTAAAATAACACAGCATTTAAAACCGTGGCCATTTTTTTTAAACTCGGTTTTCTGAATAGGATCAACACTAGCTCTCGATGAATTACAAGTCTACTGCCTGAACACTGCATCCCCCATCTAGTTCTGTCAAGCCCTGTCTCCCTCTGGTCCTCCCTCACTGAATCCTGACATCCGAGACTGTGCTCCATGGTGGCCTGTGGCTCCCTATGTGTCACAGTCCCAACTTCCTGATTGTTCCGTCAACCGGAGCAGCCTCTAGTTACCTTCTCCGTGAAAGATGTACCTAGCTTAACACCACTGCCATCTCCCACTTTAGTTTTAAAAAGAAATCAATGTCTTATTCTATTTGGTAGGTACGAAATCCTCGAATATCAATTTATATTCAACTGCCTTTTCCCCTCCACCTCCAGCAGTTAGCATTTCCTACTATGTGTACCCTTAAATGACCCTCGGGTCTGCATAATGGGTGTTTACCTCTTCATCCCCAAACCAAGTCAAGTTGATGGTCTGACTGGGTTTCAGCTTGATATACCTCACGGGACAGCTTTTCCCTTCCACCAGCAGAAACACAGTGCTTGCTTCAAAGTATGGTTCAAATCCACGGTGCACGTCCAACTTGGGCCCATCGTCCTCGGCCCTGGCACGCTCTCTTTCCCACTTGTAACCACACCGTGACCCCAGTTCTGAGTGAGGATTGTGTGACGCCCCTGGCTTCTTCACATGTATGAATTTTACCTCTGCAATGAGGCTGCAAGCGGTGTCCGTGCCCTCCTTAAGCTCCCAATGGTGGCGAAAGCAGCAAGAATCCAAAATTAGCCACTTAAACTGGCACCAAGTCACAGGAGCCTCAGGATGAGCCCCGCCCCCGCCATCAGCCACCACTTCAGACGACTTGCAGACCCAAAGCTTTCTACCTTCACCCCTCCCCCTTGCTGTGCCTGGAATCCTCTCATCCATATACATCCACCTTGGAAATCATGAACTCTTTTTCCGGTCTTGGGATGACACTTCCTGCCTACCCACTTACCGCAGTATTCTGTGAAGTACCCCATGGGCTCTCATTAAACGGTCTTAGTTCATAGAGCCTGACACACCTTGCCAGGTTTATCTGCCCACCAACCAGCCTGACTCTCTGTTGTGCATGCTCAGGCCAAGGACACTGACTCTTAGAGTTATGACAACAGTGATGATAGGGCGTTTGTCATCCACAGAATAAATAAATGCACGATTGAGACAGCTTTTGATGAGATGTGTTGAACATGCCCTGAACTTAGTGTCACAGCTATCAGTGTAGTGTCAGAAAACATCCACTGAGCCATGGCTCACACCAATTCACCTCACCGCCTATTTGTCCTCAATTGTAAGAGTCATTCTTTTAAAACTAAATGTGTGTGTCTGTGTATGCGTGTGTGTGTGTGTGTGTGTGTGTGTGCGTATGTGTGTATGCATGTGTATGTGTATCTGTGTGTATGCATGTGTGTATGTGTGTGCATGTATGTATATGTGTATGGGTGTGTGTGTGTGGATGTGTGTGTGGGTGTATGTATGTGTGTATGTGTGTGTATGTGTGTGTATGTGTGTGGGTGTATGTATGTGTGTGTATCTGTGTGTATGTGTGTGTGTGAGTATGTGTGTGTATGTGTGTGTATGTGTGAGTATGTGTGTGAGTATGTGTGTATGTGTATGTGTGAGTATGTGTGAGTATGTGTGTATGTGTATGTGTGTATGTGTGTGTGAGTATGTGTGTGTGTATGTATGTGTGTGGGTGTATGTATGTGTGTGTATCTGTGTGTATGTATGTGTGTATGTGTGTGTATGTGTGTGTGAGTATGTGTGTGTATGTGTGTGTATGTGTGAGTATGTGTGTGAGTATGTGTGTATGTGTATGTGTGAGTATGTGTGAATGTGTGTATGTGTATGTGTGTATATGTGTGTGTGAGTATGTGTGTGTGTATGTATGTGTGTGGGTGTATGTATGTGTGTGTATCTGTGTGTATGTATGTGTGTATCTGTGTGTATGTGTGTGTGAGTATGTGTGTGTATGTGTGTGTATGTGTGAGTATGTGTGTGAGTATGTGTGTATGTGTATGTGTGAGTATGTGTGAGTATGTGTGTATGAGTATGTGTGTATATGTGTGTGTGAGTATGTGTGTGTGTATGTATGTGTGTGGGTGTATGTATGTGTGTGTATCTGTGTGTATGTATGTGTGTATGTGTGTGTATGTGTGTGTATGTGTGTGTATGTGTGTGTATGTGTATGTATGTGTGTGAGTATATGTGTGTGAGTATGTGTGTATGTGTATGTGTGTGTATGTGTGTGAGTATGTGTGTGTAAGTGTGTGTATGTATGTATGTATGTGTGTATGTGTGTGTATGTGTGTGAGTATATGTGTGTGTATCTGTGTGTATGTGTGTGTATGGGTGTGTATGTGTATGTATGTGTGTATATGTGTATGTGTGTGAGTATGTGTGTGTATGTGTGTTTATGTATGTATGTATGTGTGTATGTGTGTGTATGTGTGTGAGTATATGTGTGTGTATCTGTGTGTATGTGTGTGTATGGGTGTGTATGTGTATGTATGTGTGTATATGTGTGTGTATGTGTGTATATGTGTGTGTATATGTGTGTGGGTGTGGGTGTGTGTATGGGTGTGTATGTGTATGTATGTGTGTATATGTGTGTGAGTGTGTGTGTATGTGTGTATATGTGTGTATATGTGTGTATGTGTGTATGTGTGTGTATGTGTGTGTATGCGTGTGAGTATGTGTGTGAGTATGTATGTGTGTATGTGTGTGTGTGTGAGTGTGTGTGTGTGTGTGTGTGTGTGTGTGTGTGTGTGTGTGTGATTTCATGTGCACCGCATGTGTGCAGGTGCCTGTGGACTCCGAAAAGGCGAGTGGAGCTCTGGAAACCAGTTGCAGGAGTTGCGAGTTGCCCAGCCTGCATCCTCTGTAAGCCAGCAAGTGCTCTTAACCCTCAAGCCACCTCTGCAGCTCCCCCTAAATTCATTAAGTGCCCAGTATATCTCAGAAACTGGGGGTTTGGAGGGGGGAAACCAAACAGGTAAAACTCCCTGACTTTATAGACCTGGCATCACCAGCAACAACAGGCCTGGGGCTGGGGCTTTTTCCACCAACTTTTTCTCCCAGCGTTGAAAACACAGAGAGGGCCTGAGTGAGCCTCTTCAGTGAAAGGGATGTATAGCAAAACCAGTTTAGACCAAATCAGTAGCAGCTAGAAAGGTGATCAGCTGGTCAAGTCTGGGGTTGCTTTAAAAGCAGAGGCAACTGTGTGAGGGGTGGGCTAGAGGCAGGGTCTGGGAAAGAATCAAGAAGAATGATCACGGACAAACAGCATCTGCGCAGCTGTGGGATAAAGTCTGGGGAAGCTGGAAGGCTCCGACTTCAGAAAGGGTGAGTAATTGGGAAGCAATTCCTTAAATTTGGGCCTAAAGTTTAACGTGCCGCTTTGCATAATAAATCTTCCCTGGAACATCGTTCCAATGAACAGGCCTCCTGGTTCGAATTTGCGTCTGAAACTGATAATGTGAGTTAGACAAGCCACGGACATCTGCAGCCCACATGGCTGCACAGAGCGCCACCTTCACAGGACACCCTACCCAAGACACTGCAAGTCACCTGCACGAACTCCCCCAAGTCCTAGTTTCAAAAGGAGCAGTGCGGTTAGTGGCAGGATGCAGCCGCCATGGCTGAGAAGGGTCACTCGAGAAAGAACAACACACTGATATTTGTCCTTTGAGTTGCACAGATGCAAAATCTGGCTGTCACATGGATACTTAAAAAAGAAACCAATGTTTTTACCCTGGTTGACCTCTTCATCTAGTCCGAGGTCGGAGAAGATGGCCTTGACATCGGAGTAAGAAGGACCATGAAGTAAAAGATCTCAGAGGGGTGACTCAGAGTGGCTTGAGCCACCATAGGCTATAACCTGAGATGGATCAGAGAAAGACAGGGCTCCTAGGCAGCTTCTGAAGTAGCCCAAATAACCAGCTTCTGTGTTCAATGGCTATAATTTGGGGGTGGGGCTGGTGACAATGGTTTATTTATCTTCATGCACTGAAGTATATGTCTGTGAAACTTTCTGAATTTGGGGATTCAAGGAAAAAAAACCCGAGACTGTTTATAAACATACAGTGCAGACCTCAGGGCATATAATGATTGCGTCTCTTGCAAAATAATTTAGCGGTACAATGAGTTACGATGTGAACTCCGAGGTTATCCTTGGACAGGAGCAAACCGTTCTCGCTCAGTCTTGGGCCTTTTTGTTTTCCTTTTTACCCCCCCTCCTCCCCAAGCACACTCACAGACTCTAAGTAGTTTACACAATAAATAGTCATTTCCATAGTAGAAATGGCCAACATGTCTAAGCCTCAAACAGAACCTGCTATTACGGTTAAGAACCAAGGCTGCTATTCTTCCAGATTTCACAGCCACACAAATTTTGATGGCGCTGGTGGAAATGTTGGCATCAGCCTCATTTCTTGATCTCCAGAGAAAGGCACACCAGCACGGAAAACCACCGTCACAGAAAGGTACTAACAGTGCTCATAAGGGACCCCAATACTGTATCTCAGCAGTGCACTCAATTATAATTTGTTGGTGGCAATCAACCAGCAATAAAATCAAAACGTTCAGTCTCAGACCCTCCCATGAGAGGAGAACTCCTATATGTATTGTCCTCCTCTGAAATGCATCGGTGACTGTGATGAATCTGTATCCTTACTTTCAAAAGTCATGGCTTTAGCACGTTCCCTTGCATGAACCAGAAAGTCGGAACCCTCACCCAACCTTGGAGAATGGTGAGGGTGGCTCTCGGCACAGGATATGCACAGAAATCTCCTGGAAAGTTCTGCAGCATTGAAGGTCTGGTTACTAGAGGGAGGACTGTGTTCATTTATTCTGCTGTCACTAAAGTGCTGGGCACACCCAGGACAAGCTCAAAAACAGCATGAGCTTCCATTGCAACCATATGTCTAATGTTGTAGAGAAAAAGAAATGAGATTTAGACACCCAGAGTCCTGCCTGGGGTCATAGTTAACACAGTTAATACATCTATGCTGCTGTCAAAACATGACATGGAGACACCTCGCCCTGAAGTAATCCTAACTCATGAGCAATCAATTTAAGCAGGTGCTCGGCTAAGGGGGGAGGGTAACATTTATAAACTGAGAGAGGTAACATCGAATAACCACATTAAAGTCAAAACCAGAGTCAAGTCCTGTCATACTGCCACACTGAAGATAAGAAACCTATGGAGGGGGACAGGGGCAGAAGTACATGAACGAAGAAGTCACCAAGGATGGTGATCTCAAACCAATCCTGGTGTATGACAATATATTCTCACTGATCATATGTTGCCACCATATCGCTCCTGAGTTTCACAGGTATAGAGTTTAAGCTTAGCTCCACATTCAGAACCGACCGCCAGTTTGCTGATTTCCCTCCATTCAAACATTTGATTCAGATCTCTATATACTATAACCTAGTTTTCTATCCCAGACGGTTTTGACCCACTCTAAAAAGGGAGATTTGAACGGGTGAATGTCAGGCCCCAAACTCTACCAGGAGGAAAAGAGAAAAGGCGTCGTCTCCTACCTATGGTTGTGATAACAGTGCCGGCAAAGAAGAAAGAGCTTCCGAGGTCCCAGTGACTAACTTGATTGGAGTTGTTTCCTAAGGGGATAATCCCTGCATTTATGGCCGTCACTATTTGCTGCAAGTTTAAAAAGAGACTTATCAGTACACGTCAATCACACAGCGTTGTCAAACATCTCAACCCCCCGCCCCGGGCACGGCAACTTAAACACACGGGTCGACTTTAAGTCTTTGATGTTTTTCTGTTTAAAAAGTGTTAAGAGATCAAAACTTTATCCTCGACAACATGACATCACTTAAATCATGAGAATCTTACATTTCACAGCAAGGGCGTGGATTGGTATGGAGCGTCTAATAGTACGCATGCGCGCACCTCCACCGCCATGTTTGGTAGCATGGCTTGAGCCGGCACCCGAGTATAGCACTGTTCTCCAGTAAACAGCGTGGATTGGCTGCGGATTTAAATACCATATCGCATACTAGATTTAAATAACCCATGATAGCCTCGTTAACATGTCTATGATTCGGGTATTTGGTGAGCTGTCCATATGAGCCAATGGCATATTTTAAAAGATCTAATGAAACAGAGGTGAGAAGAGACAGACCACAGTGACCTGTCACTTCTCTATGTCTATTCTCTCAGATCTAGATGCCTTGCATCTCTACAGCTTCTAGTAAATTCTTCGAGAATGAGAATCACCCAAGGCCATCCTAAGCAGAGTTCATGGGGACCACGGGAATCTCTGCATGCTCCTTGTGTATGCCACATAAGGGGTAGACTGAGAGATGGCAAGGCCATCCCTTCTGGGAGTACGAATGAGGTAGATTTCATCAGAAGGAAATAGGTAGCCAAAGAGACGCACTGTGATAGCCAGATGATACGTTTCTGCGCAATGAGAGAGCGAGAGCGAGAGCGAGAGCGAGAGAGCGAGAGCGCGCACTTTATCGCTTAGCTTTCAGGTTTTAGAATGGACTCGGGAATCGTCTGATGGGCGAGGAAAAAGGTCAAGATGCTGCCGCATGTTTACAATGGAATCACAGTTATAAGCGAAGGGAGATTAAAGGGCACCCTGCTCCTCCGGCCGCTGACCGACAGCAAGCGAGCAACTAAGAGTAGAGTTGCACTCTCGTTTCACAGCTGTCACGATGGGGGCCAATCTATAGATTGGAACGGCCACACGTGTGTGTGCGAAATCACTTTGGATCTTGGTGTTTCCATTTACTTTGTAAGACATGGCCATGGTAGAAGCAAAACTAGGAAAATAAGGAAGGATGCCAAAAAGATGGCTTAAAAAAACCTCACTCTTCCAGAACACAGACACTTCGCTGTTAACGAACTGAGGCATATACTTCTGATGGCGTTTTCTTTACTTTTTTTTTTCTCTTGAGATAGGGTCTTGCTCTGTAGCCCAGGCTAGCTTCAAACTCTCCATCGTTAGCCTCCCAACTTGTGGTGATCACAGATACACACCACCAACTCTGGTTCAATATGCTTCTTCTATAGTTAGACCCGTAACCTAAGTTATATGTTGTATTCTCCACACTTATTTAATCATAGCTTGGTAATGACCAAGGAAAAACTGTGCATTGACTAACAATATTAAAGACTTATTTAATAATGTCCTTCCTGGTAATATCAGTCATGTGTTTTTCTTTGCTATTCTCGAATTTATCATAGTCTAGCACACATAGACTCCTGCTGTCATAAATTACAACTTCATTACTAAATACTCTTCTGTGAATGCATTTGTGTCTAAATATCCCACCCTGTTTCTAAATATTTCCTCAGGAGAGATTTCTGGAAATAAATCAGCCATATTAAATATTATTAATATTTTATAATGCTGGGTGGAAAAAAATAGCCATTATCTGTCTAGAAGACTCTATTTGGACTATTGCTCAACAACATACAAAGGTTTAGCAATCACCCTAAATGAGTAACATTTTATCTTCACTGCACTTAAAACAATGTTTAAACTCCATTCTTTATCATAAATAACACTGGGTGCCAGTATTTTGGGTTACATTTCAAAAACAGAAACAGGCGTCCCACACAAACATGCGCACAGCATGCGGTGAAGGGAGCTCTGGGGAAGCTCTGCTCGTGTGGTCCAGCTGTGTGTTCTCAGCACCAGACAATGTAGTTTTCCCACCTTTATCAGTCTTGTAAGACATGCTCTGCTGAGCCTGTCCAACCAAGATGGCTACTCCAAGGGCTAAGCCAGGAGGGTTGGGGAATTCAAGGTTTACCCGAGCTTAAAAGTGAGTTCAAAGCCAGCCTAGGTAAATTAGCAAAGTATTGCCTCAAAACTAAAAGAAAAGGAGGAGGAACGGGAAGAAGGAGAGGAGGAGGAAGTGGAGGGGGAGGGGATGTAGGGAGGAGAGTCAGAGAAAGAATGAGGAGGAGGGCAGGGAGGGAGGGAAGCAGACTGGGTGTGTAGCTGGATTATACGCTAAGGCCTGGGTTCTATCCCCGGCAGCAAGCATGGACAAAATTACAAAATAAAAACCATGTTCTTTGAGTTTTATGCAAATGTTCATTTTCATGAATCCAATATATTTAGATTTTCCTCCACGCAGTGGGATGCACACCTATAACTCCAGGCAGAAGCAGGGAGATTGAGAGTTCAAGGCTAGGATATAAAGACCTTGGCTCTTGTTCTATAATACTCCAGTATGCCTGCCCCCCCTCTCCTGTCCTCTGCCTTCCTACCTCCTTTTCTCTTTCTCTCCCCTTCCTTTCTCTCCCTCTCTTTCCCCCCTTTTCTCCTTCTCTCTCCCCCCTTTCCCCCCCTCTCTCTCTTTTTCTCTTTCCCTCTCCCTCTCTTACACAGACTCTCATCCCACACAAATCACTCACAAATTTAAAAATATATGAAATCTCTAAAAAGGAAGAAGAAGAGTCCCATAACGACCCAGAGTTCCTACCATGGCCACAGCTTAAATCTTTACTGCATCGAGGAACCACACCTGGGGTGTTGTTCTAAGTCCCCCACAGGCCTATGTGATCACTTTTAGAGGGTTTACATTTTTTCTGTTTTAGATTAAAAATTATTAGCCAGTGCTGAATACACAAGTGTATATTTCTCATCCTTTGAGTTATCAGTCCTCGAGAGTTTTTAGTCTCAGAACCACCTTATATATAGTCTCATCGAGTACTGAAGAAACCAGTGAGCTTTTGTTTTGTTTACTTAAAATTACACTTTTTATATTTAAAATATAAAAACATATAATTTAGATTTAAAGTATACTTTTGTATATTTATATTTAAATTTGCATATTGATTTTTTTTACTGCAATGTGTAGTAAGAAGAGATGCAGCTTTCTAATTTTATAAATATCTTTAATACCTGGCTCAACACAAGAGAGATGTATCCTAATTGACTTCTACAATCAATCTGCCGGGGTAGCCCATCCCATAAACCCCAGAAAACTGTACATGAATAAAACAGAACACAAAAGACAAAACACCCTCATGACACTAAGAAAATTACTTTGGGGGCTGAAGAGATGGCTCAGTGGTTAAGATCACGGAGGCGCCTGTGGAGGACCTGGGTTTAGTTTGCAGTCACCTGGGGTAGCTCACAAACTTTCTGTATCTCCTGTGCAGGGAATCTGACGCCCCCTGCTGGCCCCCTTAGTAACCTGCACCCACATGCACACAACCATACACAGACATGTAATCAAGTAACTCTTCGAATGAAGATCAATTTGACCTTGTCATAGATCTGAGAAGTTCCTAGGTAGCAAGTTGGAGAACCACTGCTTAGCACTGAGCTTCTGAGTTGTTTGTGTTTGTTCAGATCCATCTCCACCTGGGGAGAGCTTGCTTCCCCGCAGTGGTCGGTCGGTTTGTCTGTCTGTCTGTCTGTCTATCTATCTATCTATCTATCTATCTATCTATCTATCTATCTATCTATCTATCTATCTATCTTGTGGTTCTCAGTAACTCTGCCTTCTTGCTTTTCTTCTTTTCCATTGGAATCCCACAGCAAAGTTAAATTAGAACAATGAAAGCAGTGTTTTTCTCATACAAAACCCTCAACAAATAGAGGACGGGGTCATTAAATATATTGAGTATTGGTAAACAAACGTCCTTTAAATATTTTTTGAGAACAAGTTTTAAAATAGAAATAAATAATTCTAGAGCATAAATAATATATTATCAATATATTTATGTAGAAATAAACATTTATATGTAAGTAAAATAAATAATAAAATAAATATAAATCAAAATTTTAAAATTTAAATAAAACTCTAAAAAATATTTTTGGTAAACAAGGGCTGGAGAGATGACTCTGGTTTGGAGCCTTTGCTGCTCTTGCAGAGGAAACTGGTTCAGTTCCCAGCACCCATGGCCCTTGTCTCACAACTGCCTAGGACTCATCCACCTCTAGGGCACCTGGCATCCTCTTGTGAGCGTCACAGGCTCTTGCACTTATACACGCACACACCCCCAAAAATAAGAATAAAATTTTAAAATGTCTTGCAAACAAAATCTTATCAGAAGGCTACAAGCTCCTGCTGGGCAAGTTTAGTGAGGGATGCAGTGTGACTGTCCTAGAGCATTCCAGGCTCGTCTCCTGCGGCAGGTGGCCTGGGAAAGCCAGTGACTGTGCTTTGTAGCAGTGCTGGAGGCTGTGTCCAGAATCTCAACCCCTGGCAGCATCGGTCACTTGGCAGTGATCCACCTCTGGGATGCACACTTCTGCCTCAGCTGAGCTAAGCAGGTCTTTGAAAGTATTTAAGATAGGGACAACAGTACGAGGTACATAAGAAGTAAAGAAATAAATTAGTGATGCTAATTAAACACAAATCGCACAAAGAGTTCTTGTTCCATATTCCCTTGGTTCTAGTGAATTAATGGGCGGCATAGCTTAAAAATAAAGATACACTGAAACTGGAGAGATTGTCCAGCCTTTCTTGCTGATCAATGAACTTTGGGTTCACTGAGAGACCCTGTCTCAAAATGCAAGATGGACAGTGATCACGGCAGACATCCGGTGTCAACCTCTGGCCTCCACATGCATGCATACACATGTGTACACACATATACACACACACACACATCACACACATGCACATAACCACACAGACATGCACATACAGGCACACACACAAATATGCACACACATATGCACATATACACACATACATGCACACACAGGCATACACACAAACACACATGCACATATACACATGGACACACATGCACACATATGGACATACACATATACATGCACATACATGTATATGCACACACATACATGCACATGCATGTACACATAGCACATACATGCATAAACATTTAAGCTTTAAAGCTTACTTTTCTACTAAGTCTTGTGAGCTACTCAGTGACATCAGTAATTTACAAGGGGGCTGGATTAACATGAAGAGAACACAACATCACACTTATCTACCCTAAGACCTATGTCTGTGCAATGTTAGTTAAGAACAGTCTTCCAAGCTTACGTCCCACCAAAATTGCCGATCACCAGTTCACAGACCAGAATATGCACCGAGGAGCCTAGGGAAGGTGGGTCAGTGGGTAGAGCCACTGCCCAGCATGCCTGAAGCTCTGGGTTCTACCCCCCAGCACCTCATGAATGCAGTGTAAGGTCTGGGGTGTGCTGGTGGTGCACATCTGTTGTTCCAGCACTCAGGAGGCAGAGGCAAGAGGATCAGAAGTTCAAGGCTAACCTCGACTAGCTGGTGTATATGAGATTAACTCCACAAAACAAATAAATAAGAAGAAATTAAAGAGCATAAAAAGTGTTCTCCACAAAAAAGACATTGAGCACATGGCTCTAGTCCAGACTTGTAGTTCAAGGAATGACAAGGGCAATTACTCATTAATGACAGAGAGTCTTGGTCTCTGTGATAATGCTGGCTTTAGCATCAATGAGCCTGAGTGAGACTGTGTTTGTATTCATTCCTGAGCTGTAAAACGTTAATATAGCAAGGCCATCTGCCCACTGGTGAGACCGTCTCTGCTCCGTACTCATGGTTAGCACATCCTGAGAATCCAGAGGGAAACTGGTAGTCAGAGATGTGTGACAGTGATAAAGGACTTTCATGTCCTGAAGTACCCTAAGTGGCTATTCCTCAAAAGACTCGAAGACTTTAAAGACCTGAAAAGTCATTAAACTGGTCTTGCTGTAAATTGAAAAGCGAAAGTGCTCCCTAAATCTGGTTGCACCTTTTTGGCGTGTATGCCTGTGTTGCACGTATACCCCCCTGTATCTACATATGCAGAGGTCAGAGAAAGTTTTGGCTAGACTGGCGGCCAGCCCCAGGGATCCCCTCATCTCTGCCCCAAACAGCCCTGGGGTCACAGGCTGCACCGTTACACACTCAGCCTGTACATGGGTATTGGGAATCCAAACTCGGGTCCTTATGATTTCCCCAGGGGCTGTTGGCCACAGGCCCCCTAGGACAAAGGTAGCAGAGTCTAAGGACAGGGTTCAGAAGGAAATGACAGACTTCCAGGATCAGCTTCAGAGAGGCAGCTCAACTTTGTTCAGGGTGAATCAAGAGCTATGTAGTTTGGGGAAGGAGGGAGGGGTTTCCAGGGCGGTTATGTGCTATTGGCTGCCTCATTTGCATGGAGAGGCATTCCATAAACCCCAGGTGCTGGCTAGACAGGTTCTTATCAGGACAAAGGAAGTTGAACGTGTAATCTCTCCAAGGCTGTGTGACATTCCTCAGAGAGAGGGTGTGGGAGACAATGGGCCGCCCAGATCAGACAGAGAAGAGGAAGCCTCAGGAAGAAAAGGGAGTTGTCCATCTTGTGCTCAAGGGAGCTGTCAGACATGGAGGACCGTGACCTTCAGCGTCAGAACCCAACAAACGTTCTTACCTCGGAGCCATTTCTCCAGCCCCTTATTCTCATTTTTTCTTGCAATACTCAGACTCTCGTGCCTCCCAGAACAATGCAGAATGACCTGAATGCTTTCTATAAATCGTCCCTGTAAACGTCATAATTAGTATTTCATTTAAATACCATCACATCCAAAATGCTAAAAGGAGGATTGTATTAATAATTTATACATATTTAAAGACTTAATGTTTTATTCGTGTGTGTGTGTGTGTGTGTGTGCGCGCGTGTGCCTGTGTGCTGTGTGCCTGTGTGAGTTTACGTGTACCATTTGTGTGCTGGCGCTCACAGAGTTTGGAAGAAGATATTGACTTCTGGCTCCCCTGGAACTGAAATTACAGACAGTTGTGAAGCACATGACGTGGATGCTGGGAACCCAAGTCCTTTGCAAAAACTGCAAGCACTCTTAACCACTGAGCCCTCCTGGTCACTCCAACCCCAATTTGAGAATGTTAACGGAAAAGTCTGCCCTGTTTGTTAGCCAGGTGCTAACTTCGGAGTTTGCATCAGTGATGCCCAGAGAACGGTTTCCACAGACCCAGGAATGCTCTCGTTTCCTCCTTTTTAAAACGGACACTGTTTCTAAAAAATTGCTACAATGGTAAAATCGTTTATTCTGGTATCTGTATGGTAATACAGTCCCTTAACAAAAGCTTTCTCCCTCCAGATGTCTGTCATGTATGACTACTTCCTTGTGGGAGCCTTTTGCTACCTTAAGAGGTTTGTCTGTAAAAGGGACCAAGTTACATTGACAGTGCCTTGAAGGGAGCCAAACTTGAAGGAAATAAATGACACACTGTAGCCACCCACAGCTTAGTGAGAAGGTGATCCCAGGTGCCGTTGTGATTTACTGTCACAGCATAAAATAATCACAATTCCTCAGGCGCACACAGTCACATGTGACACTGAGGCCAGAGGCTGCAGGTCCTTAAACGCCTCACCTTGTCTTTCACCTCTGGCTACATGCAAACATAATGATAGCCTAACTCTACACTGTGGCAACTATCTTAAAGTTTTTCATTTAAAAATATGTATTTCATACAATGTATTTTGAGTATATTGTTTCCCCTCTTCCAACTCCCCTCAGATCCTCCCCATCTCCCTAAACCACCCAACTTTATAGGTTTTTGTTTCCTCCCTCAGAAAAAGAAAGGAAAATGAAAAAAATCCCAATAAGACAAAAAAGAAAGAAAAGCAAAGAAAGATAAAGAAAAGAAACAAAAAAAACATCAGAAACAAACAAACAAACAAGCAAGCAACACAGAATCTGCCTGTGCTGGCAGCTGTGCCCGGGCTGCCCTGGAGATTGGCTGATATACCCAGTGTCACTCCACTGGAGAAACTGATTTTCCCTTTCCCAGCTGGTATCGAGTGCCTATGGCTTCTTAGTTAGGGGTGGGGCTTTGTGTCTGCTTCCCCTTTCCCTTCCCCCTTCCCCCTTCCCCCCTTTCCCCCTCCCCTCTTTCCCCCTTTCCCCTTCCTTCCCCCTTTCCCCTTCCTCTTTCTCCCTTCCATCCCCCTCCCCTCCCCGATTCCCCTCTCCCCTCCCACTTCCCCATGCTGGGATTTTGTCTACGTGGACTGCGTAGGCCTTATGCATACTGCCACAGCCTCTGCTATGAGCCCTGGTGTGGTGCAGACATCATTTTCTTAGAGCCATCCACCTCTGGCTCTTCTGCTGTGTCCACCTCCTCTGCCACACTGACCCCTGAGTCTTGAGGGGAGGATGGTAAAAACATCCCTCCAGGGCTGGGTGCTCCACAGTCTCTACTCTCTGCAAGTCGTCCAGCCGTGGGTCTCTGTGTTAGTTGCCATCTTACCACAAAGCCAAGTGTTTTGAAAGGCCCTGCATTTCCCAGACAGTAGAGCAGGAGGGGCCTTGTTCTTTGCAGGCCTGGACCCTCAGCGCACAGTGCAGTGGTGGAAGAGCCTAGGAGACCTTGCATGGACTGTGTGAACCAATGAAGGACTGTGCCAGTGGATTACCCACTTCCTAAATTTGTTGGACAGACTTGTTTAGAATGTTCTTTATAGACAGCAACGGTACAAGAGGTACCCCTCCAGTGTGGGCAGCAGTCTTTTTTTTTTTTTTTTTGGAGCTGGGGACCGAACCCAGGGCCTTGTGCTTGCTAGGCAAGCGCTCTACCACTGAGCTAAATCCCCAACCCCAGGGCAGCAGTCTTTTGCACAAAGCTACTTCACCAGCCATGATACACGGAACAGAATGAGATTCCTCCAATGGGCAGCAGTATGTGTCTTTACAGTTACGTGATAAACAAGGGTGGGAGAGGAAGTTGGGGAAAACTACAGAGACCCCTTGCCCTCTGGTCCTGTTGAAACCCCTTGACCAAGGAGCAGCAAGAACTCCAGCACAGTCAACAACTGTTCAAGGCCATTCTCTCTTCCCAGATGAAAACCTGCAATTTCTAGGACTCTCACCTGTAGTGGGAGTAATAAAAAAAGAACACATCTCACGCTAGCGCTGGCACTGGTGGGACACATGGCAGCAGCGGGGTGTTCCCATCTCAGCAAACTCTCTGGCCCAGAGCTCCAGAAATGTCTCCACCTGACTCACTAAGTTCCCTTGGCAGGTTGCTCCTATGCCAGCCCCATGGAGCCAACTGCCCCTTGTGGTTATTGTCACAATTCCCAGTAACCTGACAAAATCAAAACTCTAGAGGCTTGTAAGTTATCAATTAGGTTTATATCAGTAAATTCTCACCCCCATAAAACATCCACACAATGAGCCAATTGATATTGATATAAACTGCCCACCTAGATAAGACAAACTGTCCCATAATTAGCCATCCCTTATAAGATATTCAGAGCTACCTGTGACTATTTAAAACCACACGAATCTGGGTCATCTTTCTCTTCCTCCGTCTTCTTCCCTCCTCTTCAGTACTCTCTTTTCTCCTCCTCTCTTTCCCCCTCCGACCTGGACGTCCCTTCTACTCCTCATCCAGTGATTGGTCCCCTGAAATCTTTCCTCATTAGGGGAAGGTCCTTGCCACACTCACCAGAAACCCCTCAGTGTTCTTAGATATAGATGGAGAGCCTCCATGGGACACTGAGGGCTAACACCAACACATGTAATCTGCAGCTCTCCCTTGAGGAAAGGCTACACCCTCATCTGAACATGCCTGGCCCCTTCCCTGAGTGTCTCTTTTGTTAACAAACATGCTTAAAGGTTTACATCAAATATCTTTTGTTAAGATTTATTTTTTTTCCAAGTTTGAGTGTCTGGCCTGTTTTCTTCCTATTGAGCATGGACCTGGTGCCAACAGAGGCCAAGAGAGGGTCGTAGATCTCCTAGACCTGGAATTAAGGATGATTGTAAGTCACCATGTCGGTGCTGGAAGCCAAACCTGGGTCCTCTGCAGAAGGAGCAAGTGCTCTTAACCACTAAGCCACCTCTCAGTAACCCTTGCCCATATCAAAATGTCTTTAATAAACCCCCTCTCTTCTTCACACTGCTTCACCCCAACTCCCCTGTATATGGAAGCCAAGGATCTGGTTTTACTTGGGTTGAGGTCCCTAAAAAGGTAGGAAACTCCTCAGGCTGCCACAGGCAAGCGAGTGGAGCCACAGTTCCATCCCACTGCACTGACAAAGCTACCCCAGGGCACATGTGCCACACCCTGAGGATAACTCAAGAGCTAAACCCACGTTCTGCTTTTGTCCTTTCATGGTATTCCGGTACTTCCTGGGCTTCCTGATAGGGATGGCTTTTCCGCCAAAGTGCTCGACCCGCTGAAGACCCACTGTGGGAGCAGATGGTGTCTTGACACCACATAGCATGCGACATTTTCTTTAATGTTGCAACTGTGAACCCAAGGTCCCATCAGTAAGCTACATCTGTGTTAAAGATTCCGTGGCCGTGACGAGTTGATTAAAGCTGTTGACCGTGAGGAGTTGGAATGTCCCAACCGACCCAGATCTGGCAGTCAAGTTATCTCTGCCTGTCTCCAGCTCTCTGACAGCCATTTCTTGATCACCTCCCTGTCATCTCAACTGCTGGCCAAAGGCCTTTGAAATGTACTCGCTCATTAGACCACCAGCTCCCTCCAATCCAAAGCCAAAGAATCTTCAGATAGTCCCAGAGACCTGATACATTAGATTTCCCTGTTTTGCTTCAAACTGCCTACCTGATGTTCCCATGACTTTCCTTTGTTCATAACTATTTAAAAATATAAAAGCACTTATCCTTCAGAATGTGTTATAGGAGGAATCTGACAGTGGTTCCTGCCAGTGATCGCTCACCCATGATCTTAAAATAAGCTCTCTCCCATTCCCTTCGAGGTGAGAGCTGAGCATTGAGTTGATATAATTAATGAAAACCGAGTTAAAAGATAGAAAATTGCTAATATCTGAACATTTGTGGCATGCAGGATTTCACCTTAATAGTGGACACAAAGAATAGAACTAGCATTTCAATGTGCAGATCGTAAAGGCAGTGCATTTCTCTCTGGTGTGACGTCCATTGCTGCTGAATTAAAGCTACTTTCCCTTAAATCCCGTCACCGGGAATGTTACCTCCTGGGAATTCTGACTGACTCAACTCTGATTGGAAACTCAAAATGTGTCCAATTTATGCACATACCTGACAAAACTTGATACATTAGATATTTAAGACAATCACCCATCTTAAAATTGTACCTTCATGACTTGACAACAAATACTCCATTCTAATTCATATGTAGCCTCTAACGGTGGAAGTGCATTTGTGGATCACTGTGTGAAACTTTGTTTTTCAGAAGATGCATGGTCATGTGGGCCTGGCACTCGTCTGTCTATCCCACTTCAAGTCCTAGGGGGTAAAATGAGGTACATAGATAATTTTTAAAAAGAAATAGAAATGTCGGTGTTATATCCCGCACTCAAATTATCTTCTCTAGGTACCGATGAACATTACATGTGCGAAATCTATATCAATCGCCCTTTCTTCCATAAAATAGTTATGATTTTATGTAAATGCAATTACTTTTGCATTGTGAATACAAAACATGGATCATTAAATCATACTAATGCAGGGATTAGAAAAATGTGCATTTTCTAGGTTTCCCCAGAGTGGATTTTATAAGAAGGGTAATATAATCTTTTAATTTATTGAGTGTTACTAGAAACAACTTGAGCTAAAATATATTTTATATTTTGTTTTTAAAATTGGCGTTAAAGGAAGAAGGCATGCCAAAATTTAAGCCTTTTAATTTAAAATGAAGCCCTGCGTCTTCTGACTTGGGGAGAGTAGCACCACTACAAGAGGAGAATTCTGTCCAGCAGACTCAGAAGCGCCACTCTGAGCTGTCTCCTCACATCTTCCCCTCTATTTAGGGATTGTGCATTTGCAGGTCAAAACTATTTTTATGCAGGCTAGTGAGGCACACAGCATGTTTAGCACTCCCTTTGAAGTGTAAGCTGAACTCCTATTAGTAGAAACAGAACTTTAAAACCCAAAGCAGGACAACAGGACTGGGGGTGGGGCCGTCCATCAAAGGGCCAGAAAGAAACAGATGCACTGTTAGTACCTGAGCTGACATTTCTGGTCACGTGTACTTAGGATTTTTTTTTTCTATTCTTTTTTTTTTTCTTTTTTTTTTTCCAGAGCTGGGGACTGAACCCAGGGCCTTGCGCTTGCTAGGCAAGCGCTCTACCACTGAGCCAAATCCCCAACCCAGGATTTTTAATCATAGAAATAATATTGAGTTAATGAATATTCAGAAATAGAATACTGAAAGGAAAATTAACTCCTAGTCCCTAGAGCAGAGTGTTTTTTACAGCATACGCATATTTATTTTTTAGCATCCATAGCTCTTAAATCCTTCCTCACCTGTTGCCACACAGCATACTCATGTTCTCAGCATTTTGAAGTCTTTGGAGCTACTCCCTTTCAAAGTTTTTTTTTTTTTAATTTTATTTTATGTATGGTATTATTTGCCTGTGTGCCTGTTTGTGCACCACACACAGATTCCTGGTGCCCATGGAGGCCACATCAGGTCCCCTGGAACTGGAGCTAGACAGTGGTACATCAACATGCAGTGTGATGAATTGACCTGAGATCCTCTGGGACAGCAGCCAGGGCTCTTAATCTCTGAGCCATCTCATCAGCTCCTAGCTCTTTTGTTGAGACAGGAGCTTACCTTGTACCTTTCGCAGCCTTGGAACTCACTATATAGACTAGGGTGGCCTCTAACTCACAGAGTTCTACCTGCCTCTGCCACTGGAGAGCCAGGATGCTAAGATTGAGTTTTAATACTATGGGTGTCTCCTAATTAGCTGCAGTAATATATTTACACTGGATACATTCAGATACATTTATTCCATTTGTATCTGAGTGCCAGGGGTGGAGTGAAAAGTTGCTTTATAGAAATCATGGGCTGAATTTGAACCACTCAACAAGATGGATACAATGTAACCAGAAAAGATTAAGTCTGGTGGAGTCCTGGCAAACCAGAAGGAGTCAGAAGAGCGCACACAAAGCTCAGAGGAGGCAGAGGCACCCGGATGCACATTCTCCCAATCTGCCCAGATGCCAGGTCACTGTGTGGATACTAACACTTATGGGAATGCTAAACATGATCTTCCTGGCCACCTTCCAGAGCTGTCTGTGTGTGGTAGAGTTAACAAAAGGAAAGGGAAACATGGAGTGAAGGGGAAGTAGAAGAAAGAAACAGAAAAGCAAAGAACACTCAAGAAAAAAGCAGCTAGAGGCCATTCAAGCAGCAAGGAAGAAAGGGTTCTAGAAGGAGAGACAGGGTAGGCTGTAGTCATGTATTGATCTAGGAGATGCTTTTAAAACCACTGTCTTCAAAATAGGATTTGGACAGGTAGGAAAGGAAACTGGGTGACTGAACTAAGAACATATTTTTACAATATTTTGTCTACAGGGTACTGCAATAACACACACACACACACACACACACACACACACACACATTTTAAACTGCTATAAATAAATAAGGTCAGATAAGTAGGGTGTGGTGGCACATGCCTACAATCCCAGTGCTTAAGGTTGGAGACAGGAAGAGTCTCGTTAAAGGCCAACATCAGCTACATAGTAAATTCCAGACTCACTGTGCTACATGAAACCCTGTCTTGAAATAAAGAAGAAGAGAATTAATTATTAATCTAAGGTGTGACAAAGGGAGCTTTACTTTGGCAGTTAATGATATGCACTGCCTTCTCAAATTAGGAAAATTATATTTGCTTTTCCCATAAAGTCATTGGTCTCTACCATTTAGACTGTATATCCACACCAGGCCAAAGCTTAAACAGAAGGAGTGTCTGATCTCCATATAAAGCTTACCAAGGGACAATACTTAGAGAAATTACTCAAGTTTCTTCATGACAGTGATCTTCTCTAATTTATAAACAAATGGCTTCGCCCATATCCTTCTTAAATACATAACTGAAAGGTCGCAGTGGAGGTGGAGAATCTGGGGCTGTGTGTATACCCACATCATGACAAACGACAGTGGACCTGTTAGCAAAATCTGTATTCGAATCTACAAAATTCCTACAAGCCAAACCAGTCATCAGTAAAAGCCAAGCCCTGACTAGAAGAGGATTCTAGTGTTGATTGGCCAGTCTTGCCAGGGACATGTCTATGGGCCACCATCCTGGAGCTGACTGACTCACTGTTGTTACCAAGCCTCTGAGCATTCAGATCCCAGACACAGCTTCTTAACACACCAGAGAGGACTTTCCCAGTGCCTTGCTAACACTGTGCAGAGAACAGGTAGCCTTGGAAACTCTTTCATAGGCTTACTGGCTCAGTGTCACAAAATCGAGACAGCAAAAGCAATACACAAGCAGCATCCCCTAATGTTGTAATTCATAGTGATGTGAGCTTCTTAGCTTCCCTCCAGATTCCCTGCCATTCTCTAACACACACCCAGCCATGCACTGTCTTGAAAATACTAAACTGGTTGGAGCAACCTTGGTGAAACTCATGGGTCTCAAAAGCATGCAGAGGCATGGACACACACACACACACACACACACACACACACACACACATACACGCATGCATGTGACAAAAAGTACAGGGGGAACTCACTGAGAAGATGATGATCAGCAGAAGGAAGGAAGGAAGGAGGGAGGGAAGTAATGAGGTGAATGCAAACTATCCCCTTTACTATATACGACCTATACATTATACACCCATTCTATACACGTGAATGACGTGGTTACCATAAAGCTCCTGTTATGCGTGACTAACATATGTTAATATAAAACACTTTTTAAAATAAGAACTCCAGGTTGTGGAGAGACAAGGGCCTAACAGAACTCCTCACACATTACCAAGGCCACTGGGACAGAACTACCCATGTTGCCTGTCCAGGAGTTGTCATACAAACGTGCAATTAAACCCTTCCCTCAGGCAGCACTCTGGCTGATAGGAGAGTGTCATCTCACAGCCATCAGGGCAGCAAACATGCCAGACACCTCTGTTCGAGCGAGCGCTGTTCTCTAGTTGCTCCCTGATGCCTGCTGGTCCATCCTCAGTCTCATCAGGATGTCAAGTTCAAGAGCATTTCAGACCACACTGACCCAAGAGATGATGACAGGCAGGCAGGTGGATGATCCTCTCAGCTGCAGGGGCAGAGGTATGGAAAGACCCTTGCTAAAGCCTTTGATAGAGACATCTGGTATACCAGCCTGGGTATCTCAGCCTTTGTTGCTGTCCCATCTCCCCATGACCTAATACTCTGCTCATACCAGTGAGACAGGAGATTGAGTGGGAGGCATTAAATTACACTGGAGAACCGTGAGGGCCAAACACATCTCAGCTTGGCTTGGTCCTCCTCAGCTAAGCACCTTCTGCCAGTCTGTTCCTGCACAAGGCTGTCGCCCCAACCAGATCCCTTAACACCTTGCTTCTGCAATATTCTAAACTATGCATGGAAACCCCACCTAAATGGGTAAAATGTTAACAACTAGCCCATTCTCTTTTCCTTTTGATTGCTAGAGCTTTAACAATCCTGCCTCGTCTCCAGTTCTCTGCAAACCCACACCCAAAGCTTGTTATCTCCAAGAGCTAACCAGAGGAGAATGGGGTCTGTTCAGATCTGTATCAAAATATCTAAATTCCCTGATCTCCTGACCAGTCATTTTAATGACCACACACAGTGGCTATCACAGATTTATTTTTCAAAGACACCTAAAGTGAATTCAAATTATCTTACATATTTCCACTCATAAATACACTTACTTATTGTTTCTCTAATAACAATAATTGTCACATGACTTTCTCGTGCCTTTACCACCCTAAATATGAAGGGAGATGATGTCAGCAAGTCTGTGGGACAGGAACTGTCCACACCCCACCATACCCCACCCTACCCTGACCAAGCCTCTTCACCCTCTCCCTGATGTCTGCACATCCATTCCCTTTGTGTTAGACAGGAGCCATGGAAGAGTCTCCTGCACCCTGGGAAACCATGCAACCTGTGAACCAAGGAAGGAGATTAGCAAGAAAGCTCACAGTACTTGCTTGCCGTGGTCCACCAAATACAACCCTAGTCTAGTTCTGGCCTCAGAGAAAAGCTTCCATTTCCCTTCTGCTCTGGTCCATGGGGGGTGGAGGTAGGGAGGAGAGAGAGAGAGAGAGAGAGAGAGAGAGAGAGAGAGAGAGAGAGAGAGAGAGAGAGAGAGAGAGAGAGAGAGAGGAAGAAGAAGAAGAAGAAGAAGAAGAAGAAGAAGAAGAAGAAGAAGAAGAAGAAGAAGAAGAAGAAGAAGAAGAAGAAGAAGAAGAAGAAGAAGAGACGAGACGGAGACAGAGAGAACACTCATGTGTGTGTTGAGATGGTGAGTTTTCCAGGGACTGACTAAAGAACTGTTTTCTGTCACATCCAACACTGAGCAATGACACTAAAAGCCTGGATACCCCTGAAAATTGCTGGCCCAGGAGTCTCCTGTAATCCTACAGACAGTCACTAGAGGGAAGAAGAGATTAGAAGCTTTGGTTGGGGAGACACATCAATTTCTAGCTAATAATTTACTGTGAAGAGTATCCACTGTGGTCTCAGGAGCTCTGGGGGAGTAGAGAAAGTCGTCCCATGCAAGAACTGAACCTTTAAACATGGCGGGTGCAGGAAGGAAGTGGGACACAGACTATTTTTCAAGTGTGTAGGGGCCATCATGAAAGTTACAAAGTACGTAAAGAAAGAGGGAAACATGGCACAATCAAAACTTATAGATACATAGATAACAAGGCATGGATGGACAAGGGACAGGCAGATGTCAAGCACCTGATGAAGCTATGAAACCGTCAACAGAAAGCTGTTTACTGAGATCTGGGAAACAAATTAAATGAAGGCATCAACAAAAAGATTTAACACCACATAAAGAAAAAGAGCCTATGGCTGAGTTAGGATGCTCAGTGGAATGTCCCTCAGCCAGCTTGATCAGGGTTGCACGTGGGTGAGGTAGCATGTATGTTATTATCCAGCCAGAGAAGGGAGAGAGAAAGAAGGAAAGAGAAAGCCTTGAAGCTCTATGACACAATATCAACTGGATATATCAATGCAACATACAGAGGCTTTTGATAAAATCTGATAATATATATAAAGGTCAAAAAATTTTTCCACTAAGATAAGGAGGAAGGCAAGGAGACCCATGCTCACCGACTGTACCAAAGAGTACTAGAAATCCCAGCTACAGAAATTAGGGGAAGTAAAACATCCAAATCAGAGCAAAAGCAGTGGCATCATCTCGTATAAAACATACATCATCTCGTATAAAACCCTAAAGCTGGGATTGGCAAGATGGCTTGATGGGTAAAGTGCCTGCCATGAAAATATGGAGGCCAGAGTTGAGACCCCAGGCACCCACAGAAAAGCTGGGAGGTGGAATAGGACCTTGTTAGCCAACCAGTCTGGTCCACGGTGAACACTAGCTTCAGTTCAACATCCTTCTCAACAAATAAGGTGGCCAATCTCCGCTAAGGACACAAATGTTAACCTTTGGCCATCCTCTCCCGCTACACCCACACATATGAACCTAAATACACACACACACACACACACACACACACACACACACACACACACACACACACACACTCTTTCCCCCAAAACCCAGACAAAAGACTGGAAATGTTGGACAATATCAAACTAAAGAGCTCTTTCTAGAAGCTGGGAAGGTGGCTAGGTGGGTAAAATGTTTGCTGCCCAAGCCTGAGGACCTGAGTTCAGAACCAAGCACACAGGTCAAAAGATGGCCCTGGCCATGCTCAAGGTTGTAATTCAAGTGCAGCATTGGATGAAGACACAAGATCTCTGAGGCCTGCTGGTGCCAGACTATATCCAAGTTTGAATAGAGACCCTGTCTCCAGGCACTGAGGCAGAGGGTTTAACTCTTGAAATTTTCCTCTAACCTCTTCCCACATGCACAGGTGCATGCATGTATGTGCATATATATGCATATACATATACATGAACACACATTCACACGCACACACGCACACACAAACACATTCACAGTGGGAGAGGACTTTCTACATGAAGGAGACAGCCTACATCATGAGGGAAAATATTCTCAGATTGTATGATCAACAACAGTTAAGTCTAAATAAGAAACCCAAATGACTCAATAGCAAAAATATATAAAGGGCCAAAGAATTAAATAAATAGTGGCACAGAGCAGACAAGCAAGTGAACAAAATGTTTTGTTTTGTTTGTGAATTTTAAGACAGAATCTTGTGTGTGTAGGCCAGGCTAGCTCTTTATTCAGTGCTGGCCCTCAAACCCAGGGCTTTGTTGTACTTTCTAATACAAGCACTCAACCGCCTGGGCTCTAACCCAGGAAAAATGGACCTGTTCACTGCTGTCGCTATCAGGAATCACAAATCAAATCACAATGGGACTGATTTGTGTCTTCCCCTTGGAAAAGGTGTTATCCAAATAGCAGAGAGATGTTGTTGATGAGGATAAGGAGTGTCCGAGCCTGTGTAGGAACGTCAGCAATGTGGTGCGGCTCTATGGAAATGAGAATGGCATGGTATGATCTCATTTCTATATAGGGATTCAGAAAACATGGAAACAGAATCTCAAAGGAGCAAGAGCCATGTACACTATGATGTTCATGGTCGCACTGCTCAGAACGGTCAAATGACGTAGGGAAAACAAATGTCCATTAAACATGCTGAGGGCATGGAGCCCATACCTGAAACACCCGTGTGTACCGACTGAGTCCTACCATGAAGAAAGCCTGTCACATGCTACTCTATGGATGACCTTGGGGTAGGTATGTCACACAGGACAAGTGTTTCCATACACAGGAGTCATCTAAACTGGTCGAAGGCATGCAAACAGACAGTAAGTGGTAATATCCAGGGACTGGGGGCATGGAGAAAGTAGGGGACATGCTGATCTGTAGGTATAGAGTTCCAACCATACAAGAATGGCAAATTCTAGTGATGTGCCATGCAATAATGCCCATGTAATCAACAATGCCATGTAATCAATCAACAATGCCCATGTAATCAACAATACCACATAATCAACAATGCCACGTAATCAACAATGTTGAACCATGAGCTTAACAATTAAAAGGTTAAGTTTCATATTATATTTTTGTGCCACAAGTTACACATCATATTAAATGTCTAAGCAGGAAAGATCATTTAAAAACAACAGTACCTCTATTAAGTAATACACAGCAAAGCCAGCTCTTTGATCAGCCTCTGGAAAAATCAGCATCTCAACATCTCCCCTAACCTCTCTCTCTCTGGAGCAGAAGGGAAATGGAAGCTTTTCTCTGAGGCCAGAGCTGGACTAGGGGTTGTATTTGGTGGACCACGGCAAGCAAGTACTGTGAGCTTTCTTGTTAATCTCCTTCCTTGGTTCATCAGGTTGCATGGTTTCCCAGGGTGCAGGAGACTCTTCCATGGCTCCTGTCTAATCACAAGGGAATGGATGTGCAGACATCAGGGAGAGGGTGAAGGGGCTTGGTCAGGGTAGGGTGGGGTATGGTGGGGTGTGGACAGTTCCTGTCCCACAGACTTGCTGACATCATCTCCCTTTACATTTAGGGTGGTAAAGGCACGAGAAAGTCATGTGACAATTATTATTGTTATTAGAGAAACATAAGTAAGTGTATTTATGAGTGGAAATATGTAAGATAATTTGAATTCACTTTAGGTGTCTTTGGAAAATAAATCTGTGATAGCCACTGTGTGTGGTCATTAAAATGGCTGGTCAGGAGATCAGGGAATTTAAATATTTTGATACAGATGTGAACATGGACCCCCTTCTCCTCTGGAGCTGACAAGCTTTGGGTGTGGGTTTGCAGAGAACTGGAGATGAGGCAGGGTTGTTAAAAGTCACCAGAGTTCCAGACTCTGCAATCAAAAGGAAAAGAGAAAGGCCTAGTCATTAACATCTATAGTAAATATTTGGATATTTATTTATAATAAATTGCAACTTGCACCAATCATGTTGTGGAATAGCATATACAATAAAATTTAATTCATAAAAAGGGAAATTTTACTGCCCTACACAAAGCAGAGCCGCGATTATAGCAGACAGTCTATAAATACATACAATTTTTCTTTCCACAGCCAAGACTGAGTGGAACCTGGGGCTTTGAACGCACTGCACAAATGCCATAGTTTTATATGTGTAAAGCTTGTGTATTTTTATACAAGGGCTCACCATGTATCTCAGGTTGTTCTGACCTCGCTATGCAGCTCAGACAGTCCTCCCGCCTTAGCTTTTTGAGGGCCGGGATAACAAGGATACAGAGCTACACTAGCAATATTTTTAACTTCATAAGAACTTCATTCAAGTACCAGACATTTAAAAAAAAAAGTTAAGTCTTCTCACTTCTCCCCTGGTGTGCATTGAATTTATTGTGCTTCATTTACTAAATTACTTAAGGCTCACTCAGATCCTGTCTATAGCTTTTTCTGGTGATGGGGGTGGGGGGTGAGAATCTTAATGAAGATACTCCCACCCATACCTTCCTCTGGGAGTTTTCTTTTTATTCATTTACTCAGATGATAGCAAGCAGCCCCGCTGAACAGTCTGAGATCGTTAATTCAAGACGAGTGAGAAGTGGGAGTGGCCAGGGCAGATTGTCCCTCAAGATGGAGGATACAATGTATGGATTAGTTTTCTCAAAGAAATGTATTTGTCAGGATGGCCTCCCCTGATCCTAGAGAGCTGGTGCTATTTACAAAAGAGCAGTGAAGACAGGGTTGGGGTTGGGGTTGAAGCCCCACGTCACAGCTATGATGTCTGGTTTTTCGTTAGTAATGTGCACTAAGGAAAACGGTCAAAGTGCCCATCTTGATTCAGAGATGGAAGGGTTGAAAAGGGAATGGCTACTTTAGATCCTGAGTCCCAAAACTACTGCTTAATGTCCTATCCAATCGACCCATGTCGTAGTCTAACAAAGTCAGTCGACAAATTTTATGTGTTCCTTACACACTCTACCTCTTAGAGTCACTTGCTATTTTTGCCTTTATTCTGCCTTTCCTTCCAAACTCAAGGGCACATCCCTTGGTTTGCCTCATATGTAGTCTTAGCTCTCACTACACTCCTGTTGTAACGCTTACCTGAAGGGTTTAACATTACGTCAGGGAAGGAACCACAGCAACTAAGACAGACACATGTATGCAAGAACACATACAGCGGTTGCCTGTGACTCTGGAGTCCTGAGTTACAAAGAACACAGCCCAGTTCCTGTCCTGTCAAAAAACTATTAGCATACTAGCATCTAACAGCTGCCCCAGGAAAACAGGCCCCGGAAATGGTGACATTATTACAAAATCACATCCTTTATAACATTAAGTAAACAAAAGTATTTAAAATTGCCCTCATGAAATGGATTTTTTAGGTCCACTCAAATCAAGAGCCAAATGTCACCTTCCAGAAATGAATTCTGAGGTGAGACCTTGGAACATTCAACAGAGAAGATGTCTGTATCTATTAAAAATAATCCTTTTGGTTGGGGCTGGGGATTTAGCTCAGTGGTAGAGTGCTTACCTAGGAAGCGCAAGGCCCTGGGTTCGGTCCCCAGCTCCGAAAAAAAGAACCAAAAAAAAAAAATAATAATAATCCTTTTGGCAGTATGTCACCTGGAAGAAGCCCTAAAGTATCCATCATGTAGGATATTTAAATAATAGTATTTCAAAGGTGAAATCTAGATAGATTTTTTTTTAAATCTCAAACATGTTAGAATTTAGTTGGAGAAGATAAAAATGAAAGAGGGGACTCTTACACACAGAACTCAACAGAAGAATCTTCTGGTAATTATACACATAAAAAATTATCTTGTTCTTAAGGAACCCTGGAAATATTAAACTCGATCTTTCCTACCAGTTTCCAAATCCTTCACCAGCCATCTCCCCTTTCTCCCTGAATCTTTCCCCAGAAATACTCCCACTACCCCAGTATCTCTTCCAGAAAGCTCTTTCACCTCCTGTTAACCTAAACCATGTCTGTCCTCTCTCATCCCCGGTCCTTCAAAACTGTTTACAAAACCAACTTTCATTACAATTTCTCCAACTGGTATTTCTAGCTTAATTCCATCCAATCCACATGGGCCACAACTTGCTCACTGGACACAATTATGACATAATTATCTGTTCTCCTCTGACAATATCTCTGTATTTACCTCCATTGTCATTAAATCTAAGCCAAAGTGACCATGTTCTACAGGGCTGTGACCTGCCTCCCCTCCCCTTGTCTGCTAGGATGTCCTGGTGCAATAGCGACCTGACCATGTCATCAGCGTACGTGGACAGGTCCGAGAACAAGACAAAGATGCTGCCGACTTTGCATGGCCACCCTCCCATCTTGAGACATGCTCCGCCAATTCTCCACACGCCATCACTCTTTCTCAGCCAAGTTTCCTCTCACATGCTGCCTTGGAGAGAAGTTTTCAGGGTGTGACTACATAGAGGAAGTCACCTATCCATTCTATCTTTTCAGAGGACTGTCTCATCTTCATGACATTAGCAGGTCACGACATCATCTCATGCAGGGGGTAATATGCTGACTTGGAGCAGCTCTTCCCTGCTGTGACAGCCACAGGCCCAGTTTTGATGCTGGGCCATTATTCTCTGGGGCTAGAAGCAAAACTCAGAACTGTTCCATGAATGAGTGAATGAATGAACGAATGAGTGAATGAATGAGTGAGTGAATGAATGAAGAATGAGTGAATGAGTGAATGAATGAAGAATGAGTGAATGAATGAGTGAGTGAATGAGTGAGTGAGTGAATGAGTGAATGAATGAAGAATGAGTGAATGAATGAGTGAGTGAATGAGTGAGTGAATGAGTGAGTGAATGAGTGAATGAATGAAGAATGAGTGAATGAATGAGTGAGTGAATGAGTGAATGAATGAGTGAATGAATGAGTGAGTGAATGAGTGAATGAATGAATGAATGAATTGTATAAATGAATGGATTGTATCTTCCTTCTTACTTTCTATGAGCAAACATCTTACCTTGAGTGTCTATTACAACTAATCTGCTATCTGAACATGATACATAAATGCAAAAATGTTGTTGAACAAGGGTCTAGGAAGAAAATTCAGAATGTTCAGTTTGTCTCAAAATGTTCAGATAATTTAGATTCATAAAGTGATGATACAAATCGCTCCCTTCCTTTCTTGTTTGAATTATGTTTATACAAGATCAAAGGTCTGTGGCCTGTCATACGGCCCAGAATGTGCCCAGTCTCATATGAATGGTATTCTAAGCAACAAACCCATTGTACCTTTGACTTACACAATTTAATTTAACGGTGGACCGAAACACTTACCTCTAGCTTGTGCATGTGATGGCTTGTGCATAGAATGGGATAGCACAAACGTAGCAGTCCCTGCCTGACCTTCAGAGAAACAGAATAAGCGTGTGCCCTAGACCAGCACCAGTGCCCAGCAAAGCGGAAGGTTGGAATTGCACCCAAAGCCTTTACACCTCCATGTGGATTGCTACAGTTCACATGTGGGCTTTATTTTCTCTGCAAGAATGAGAATCTCCAAAACCAGGAGCAAAGTCAAGGCCATCTCAAGTGTCTATAAGGGCACCTTGTGCCATTTTCCAAGCCTCTCTGGCTATTTTAAGGACAAGAAGACCTTCCTTTTGCTACCAATGGAAAATAAAAATAAAGAAATGCTGGAGCATCTATAACTAAGGTTTTCTTTTCTTGGCTGCTTGAGGGCTGGGAAATCTATTTGGACATCCCAAACATATCGCCACTGTGTTGGGAATACACACCAAAGACTCTTGGCATGGGAACTCTTAAGGTGTTGTTACAAGTCCAGAGGAGAGAGCGAGAGTGTCTGCGCTCTGTGTCATTCTCAAGATATCTGACGAGGTGTACAGGGCTGCATTCTTACTTGTAAATCTCAGAATTCACTTCCTTGGGGTCAGATGATGGCCTGGTACCAAACCACACAACCTCCAAGGAGGGACTAGTTCACATTACCGTCCATGACACCATGCTCTCAAATCACTCCTTGTAGCACCTCAATAAATGGGACAGGAAAGAAACTTTCATCTGCCAAAAGGAAAACGGCCCCATCTTAGCAATTATCAGTTACTGATGAACCCTTGAGTGTCCTCCATAAGAGGTTTAGCAAAATAGGAAGAACAGATGCATCGTTGGAGAAGTTAAAAAGATTAGAAGCCATGTTGGGACCTTAAAACCAGACAGCATGAGAATCGAAGATGCTTTACCCTGCAATGTGTGACAACACAATCCATGTGGTCATGAGGGAGTAGGGCATCTAGTGAAGCTTCAAATGTCTGTCTAGTTCCCAGAGACCATTCCATGCATTACAGGTACATGAGTGTCTAGTAAATTCTAGAATTTACTAGACTCCTTAGCTGCACCTAAAAAATAAGAAATACAAATTTTTGCACAGCATAAATACTAGCTTCACTTTCAACCTATACAGATTGGGAGCTAGAACTGTTCACCTTATAGCACAGAAAATTATAAGGATATCTGACTTTCCTGAGAAAACTTAAAGCAAAACCCAGTGAAATCACAAACGCATCAAACACCTGGAAGTCGAACTAGTCACAGGGTGATTGACAGTTCTGCATGAAAAGGCTCATCCATCAGCTGAGGGAATGACAAGAGAGGGTGGACTGGCCCAAGGAGAGCAATCAGGCTGCAAAGTATGAGTGGCCACGGCATCAGCTTGCTGTCCGATAAGTGATTGCATCTAATGAGTATGTGCGAATTAGAAAAGGGAAAACCAAACCAAACAAACAAAAACACAGGGAGACATACTAAAGAGAAAGCACAAACATGTAATGGAAGGGAGAGGTGTGTGTCCAAATGTCTGTTTGTGAAATTTTCAATTAAAACTGAGAAGAGAAACATCAAAGTCTGCCGACACCCCCTGCGATCTCTAAAACGGTGAAATGCCCAACGTTACATTGAATCTTTAAAAATCTCACAAGCCAAGGGAGAGATGAACGGGACTGACAGTAGAGGCTCTTCCTGCTTGGATGAAATCTGGTAGATCTGAGAGGCGGTGAGCCAAGCTACTGCACCGAACCATAGTTCGAGCAACTTAGAAGGAAGATCTAGACTCCACGATCTGCCTGATGACAAGTGCTCAACGATTACCAATACGCAGTGCACAAGGCAAGACTGGAGAGGGGAAGGGAAACAGTTTGTTTTGGAAAAGGGAAAAAGAAAAGCTGGAGAGGCAGCCCAGTGGGTAAAGGTCACAAGCCAGATGGCCTGAGTTTCATCATGGTAGACACAGGGTAGAAGGAGAGGACAGGCTCCCACAAGGTGTGCTCTGACTGCCACACATGTATGTGCCATGGCATGGACACACACACACACACACACACACACACACACATGCACACACGCACAGTGGAGAAGAAAAGGAGGAAAGGAAATAAGAAGCCTCTCTTGGACCTGCGCTCACTTTGGCTTCCTCCTCTTTGGGAATCCCACCCACAGCTCTAAGCAGCACTGAGCCAAGTTTGAACTGAATAGAATACGGCCCTTAAAAGAACAGCTAACATAATCAAGAGACACCACAACAGCCCAGGACAGAGCAGAAGGACGTGTAAGATACAACTCTCACAGAGCCATTGGCAACCTCATGAGGTAGAGCAGAAGACCCCAGTGGGAGGGCCAAAAGAAGCTGTCCGCCACTCCCCAGAAGGTTCCTTGGTGTCGACCACCACAGGTTCAGCTCCTCTTGATAGCGCTTATGCAAATGAGTCAGTTGTTCCCAACAGCCACAGGAAATTTAAAGTTACTTCACCTGTCCCAAATTCTATACCTCATTTTAAAATCAAACAGGAACCCCGCTATCCCAATTACATTCACATAAAGAATCGTTATTTTCACAGAATTTAAGTTCATGTGACACAATCTGTAAGGTTAACATGGTCAGAAATGAACACAAGGCTAGTGTTGGTCTTAAATCCATTCAGTCATGAAACCAGAACAAAGAGTTCATCAAGGCACCAGAAACAAAATATATATATAATTTCAGATGCTACCAACACGTGTTCACACACATACACACAGGAATGTACACAGGCAGACACCAACACACACACACACACACACACACACACACACACACACACACACACTTACAGATTAAAAAAAAAACACAAAGAGGGGTAAGCAAAAGCTACCCATCAACAAATTAGCTGTTTACACATTGAAAGAGACAGAAAGGGGTGGGGTAGAGGGGAAGAGGGGGAAGGGGAAGGAGAAAGGACGCAGCCAAAACTCCTAACAAGAGCAAACAGCCAGTGGCTCTCAGTGTCTGAATCCTTAGCTGTGCGGAACGTGTGAAGTTGCCTCCCAGTCTTTCCATGAACATCTCCCTAGAGATTGCGTCTCCAGTCTGTGCATGGATGTGTAACAGGTCAACCCCATCACTCTCCATGAGCTAAGGTAACTAATTCTTAGTCACCGGACTGGAATGACTGCTGAGCGTCACCCTCATGGCACAGGGCAAGGCAAACCAAAGGGGATGTTTCAGACTAGGGAGGGAGCTTCCCCTTTGAAGACACTCTACATCCCTGCTTCAGTTTGTCCGGATGCTAAAACAGGTCCTGAGAAATGTGTTGTGCTCGTTTATGACCATGCTACCTCTTAAAGCATGCGAATCTAGGAGCTGAGGAGATGGCTCAGTTGGTAAAATGTTTGTCTTGGAACCATGAGGACCTAAGTCTAGTCACCAGCACACATCAAAAAGCCAGGAGTCTCATGTGCTTGTGATTCCAGTGCTGCAGGGGCAAGGGCAGAGAGGCAGAGAGGCAGAGAGGCAGAGAGAGAGGCAGAGAGGCAGAGAGAGAGGGGCAGAGAGAGAGGCAGAGAGGCAGAGTGGTAGAGAGGCAGAGAGGCAGAGAAAGGCAGAGAGAGGCAGAGAGAAGCAGAGAGAGGCAGAAAGAGGCCGAGAGAGACAGAGAGGCAGAGGCAGAGGGATTCCCAGGGGTTACTGGCCAGCCAGGCTGCCCTATGTGAAGAACTCCAGGCCAGTGAGTGGCCCTGTTTCAAAACCACAAGGCAGACAGCTCCTTAGGAATTACACCCAAAGTTCTGTGTCCACATTCGTGACACACGCCAGTGAAATAGCTCCCACCCTCAGGCTCTTTAGAGCCCCTTTACCAGAAGCGGCTGCTGAGTGACACCCAGCAGACTGTCCACCTTGCTCCCTGGGGAGGGGAACCTGGGAATTGGTCACCCTCAGTTTGAAGTCAGGCAGTTCAAAACTCCTCACAGTGTGATGTATAAAACCAAGACTCAGAGACTGGGCAAGCTGCTCAGAAGTAAAGCCCTCGTTCACCAAGTGTCAAAGTCTGACACACCAAGCCCAAAACTAGATGAATGAAAGTCGGGCTTACAATATCCCACAATCATCCCCATGATGATGGAAGAAAAGAAAGACTAAATGGGAAAATGGCATGTGTGCATCTGTATAGAGCCAGGAACACGGTCACAGAGCATGTATACACACAGAGCTGTGGTGCTCCCATTGTGTTTCTGTGCCGAAACAGGTCATGGCCAACCCTGCAGCTATTTCTAACATTTTGTTTTGATAACTTGCCCGACTTTTGCACAAGAACTCGTATTACTCTGTGAACGTTGGAGAGCACAGTGAAAAAGTCCTTTAATCACAGTTGAGATGTTGACCTCCCTGTCTTTGAAGCTCTTTCTGCCAAATAAGAATCCACCATCTCCCCGGACCCCTCCTTTGGCTCTGCCTCCACATGCCCAGGACCCCACCATGACAAGCTCTCTGGGAACACCCTGTGCCCTTCTGTATCCTGACTTCTTGCCCTATTCCAAGAGTTTACCTTCAGACCTGTGTGCCTGCTGCGTTCCCCCACTACCACACCACTCTTTGTGGGGACAGCAGGGAGTGCCCAGCTGCCTTGTAGTGTGTCCTGTGTTTACAGTCCCCCAGGGACCTGACATAAAGAGCCCATGTTCTAAATGCACAGCTCACAAACTTTTGTTCTGTAGGATTACATAAGAGACCCGGGACTTGGAGAAGGAGCACCCGAGTCTCTAGAAAGGAAAACTCAATGCATCCTATCAATATCTCCAGATGAAAGGGGCTGAGGGGCCAACATTAATACTCTGTACCTTAGTTTACATATCTGAAATGGAAGGAGAATGGCGAGAAGTTTCCTGTTTGGTAGACAAACAGGAGAATATACTTGAAACTATGTCTGAAAAGATTCAATCTTGGGATGAACATTTGTTGTTGAGTCAGTGATGGTTTGGACTTGGTTCCCCTCCCTCTGCACCCAGGAGTCCTTGTATTAGAGGAAAGTCTTAACTGTTGAGATGGTAGAGGAGCAGTGGATAGCCCCTGTGGCTGAGGGTACTGCCTTTGGGAGAGACTGAGTTCACAAAAGTCAGGTAAACCTAACCCTTCCTAAGTCTCTGGCTTTCTTCTACCTTAGAGTCACCTTCCCTCCCTCCCTCTCTCCCTTTTTCCCTTCCTCTCTCCCTTCCTCCCTGCCTCTCTCCCTCCCCTATCTCTTCCTCCCTCCCCCCTCTGCCCCCATCCCTCCCTCTGTCCCCATACTTCCTTCCCCCTCCCCCATCCCTCCCTCCATCCCCCTCTTGCATATACAAGCCTATTGCTGCTCTTTGCTATGGTGCAAGGCAACCAGGAAGGGCCTCACCAAAACTGAGATGATGCCTCAAAGCTCCTCTGACCTCTAGAGCTCTCTGAAGCTCAGCCTCTGTGGATGACTCCTAGGTGACCTGCAGTGACAGGTAATTCTTGGACAACACAAGCAACAGACATGGGACAACCCACACTCTAGCTTCACTGAGTAGGAGGTCAGCTCCAGGACAGGTCATAGAAAATCTGATGGGGGGGGGGCAGTTAACCTCTTTCATCTCCGTTTTACAAGTCAGAGTTACAATGTGCATGACTATAGATGAGGGAGTTACCAATAATGTACTTCAAGTAGTGTTCAGCGCTTCGATCAATCTCACAACCAAAAGCAACTTAGAGAAGAAAGGGTTTCCTTTAGCTTCCAACTTCTAGTCTACCCTGAAGGAGAAGTGAGGGTTGGAACTTGGGGAGGAACTGGGGCACAAATTGAAGCAGAGCCATGGAGGGATGCTGCTTACTGACTTGCTCTCCAAGGTTTGCTCAGCTCTCTTTCCTATACCATGCATGGTTATCTTCCCAGGGTGGTATTACCACAGTGGGCTGGTCTTCCACACCAGCCACTAATTAAGGAAATGTACCACAGACTTGACTAAAGGCCAGCTGGACAGACACATATTCTCAATTGAGGTTCCCTCTCCCCAGATGACCTGAGCTTGTGTCAAGCTGACAAAAATATGACCAGGACAAGTATAGAATGGCATGCAACTAGATGAGAGAATCCACACCTAGAAGGCACAACTGTAAATCCTAGGTTCCTTATCATCATTATCACAAAAGATCCAGACTGGGCAGCCCTCACTGAACATGTCTAGCTGAGCTTCCCAAGCGTCTGACTTTAAGGTCAATCAAAACTATTTTAACATATGTTATAATATACATGCATAAGAATTCCTCTTAAATAACTATTCCATCAATCAAATTACTTCCCACAATATTATTTTATGACAGTCTTCTTTTAACCACATCTCTTTCCATGATGTTTTATCCACATCTAACACCCATACAAGATGTTTCTAACTCCTCAACATTATTACCTAAGTAACCATCATATTATATTCTGTAAGGTAAAATCCTTTTCTGACAAACTACTTCTATGTTTGATAATAAAAAACTTAGGTACTATTTGGGAAAAAAGACAGAAATATCTCAATAATTCTTTGATACTCAAGAAAAGATTTACTTATGTTTTATTCTTTTCATCTTGGAAGTTGAGGCAACATGAATATATGGACTCGAGGTGAATGCAAGAAGGGGTTTTCCACTAAGAACAGATAACATAATAGAGTCCCTAGGAAAGAGGGAACTGGAGGTTATCTTTAGGAGTCCATGTCCCCATTTAGTGGTTCTACTGCCCCTCTTTGAAACACAGATACTTAGGTGGCAGCTGGTTGACCACACAAGCCCACCTTAACTCCTAGGTTCCCTGCTCCCAGGAAGACTTGCACATGACAGAGCTTGGATACGCTTTTCCAGAAGTCAAGTCAATGAACAGAATGTACTCCCAGGGGGGTTGCAGATACTCTGTAGAATACGTTTTATGTCACTGAAACCTACGCTTTAGTCCAAAAACGTTAAACAAACTGAATAAAACCGTCAGTAAGAAAAGTGAACACATTCATACAGTTTTCGGAACAGTGTGCTATTTTGCCCCGAGGTAAGCAATAGAAAGATGTCTATTGTAAGGATGAATCCAAGTAGGTCGTGTACCAGGCTATGCACAGATGCTGAATGGATAGTCACAAAGTCACTGTGAGTGTCATTCATTGGCATAACTTTCTGGTACATCAAACTAGCTCTTCATCTGCTTTTCACATACCTAGCCAACTCCAGTTAGGAGCCAAAGCAAAGTAGCTCCCCTACTCACATACATCCCAAGCTCCCTTGAACAGACCAGAGTTTGCAGATACAGATCCCTAAAGTAAAGACAGGTCCTTGCAATCTCTTGTTGCAGAGCACTGGTTCTTTCGCTCTGTGGATCTCAGTCCTTAACAATCGATGGCTCTTAGAGCACTTGCCTCACACTGCATCTGTTCATCTCAGCCTCTGCTTATTCTCGGAGAGGTCTCCTCTAGCATCCTTTCTGTATGATGACTTGCAAATATTCTCCTTCAAACCATTCCCTAGATCATGTTTCCAACCTCCCCGTTTACATCCTTATGTGGTCATTCTAATGAGCATCTCTAATTTACCGTGGCCACACTGACCTGTGGTCATCCGGGGCTCGGTTGCTAAAGTTCCACGGAACCTCTGTTCAGAGGACAAGCTCTCCAAGAGCTGACCTTTATGGTGGTCTAGCCTCATTTCTGTTGCTGGGATAAAACAACCAGACATAGCAACATGGGAAGCAGGCCTGAGAGATGACTTAACCATTAAGAGCATTTACTACTCTTGCAGAAGACCCAGGTTCAGTTCCCAGCACCCATATGACAGCTCACAACCATCTCCAGTTTCATGGTCTCTGACACCTTCTTCTGGCCTCCATGGACACTGTAAACACACTATCTACATACATACATACATGCAAGCAAAACATTCATATATAAAATAAAATAAAATAAATGAATAACTTAGAGGACAGATGTTTTTATTCAGTTTACAATTAATTCCAGGTTACAGTCCCTCATTATAGGAAACTCTCATTAACAAGACGGTTGAAATATTTAGTTACATCCACAATCAAGAACTGAGAGGAAAAATTACTACATGCCTAGTGCTTAGCTTAATTTATCTACTCACATAGCTCAGGACTCCCTGCCTAGAGAATGTGACCACCCATGGTGGGCTGGGTCTTCCTAGTGCAGTCAAGGCCACTGAGACAGTCACCAACAGACAAGCCCCCAGGCCAACCCAATGTAGACAATCTTTCCTGGAGACCATCTTCCTGAGCGATTCTCTGTGGGGTCAGGTTGACAATGTAAAGTTACCAGCCAAGTAGCCATGCTGTGAGAACTTCCAGGGAGGTCTGCATTGCCTCCACATCTTGGCTTACAGAAATGCACTTGGTTTCAGTGAGACTCCCAGAGGCCTCTGCCTATCCGGTTGGTGTTATGAAGAAAATGTGTGCTGGTGTGGTGTGTGCAGGAACCCTGGCTGACAAGCATGTTCCTGTGCACATCAGTGATCAGGATCCACGACATGATTGTCCTCTATCAGTCCTTAACAGGAGGATAACCAGACCGAGCAGCCAGCCTCTGCACGATGTGGGGTCTTGTTTGTATTTGAGTGCTACACTGTGTTACATTGTTTCCTACAAGAAGCTGGTTCTGTAAACATTGTAACCTGGGGCCTCTGAAAGCTTCAATAGTTGAACCTGTCTGACACCATCAGTATAAGATCCCCTATCCCTGCACTTCCTGCTCTCTTCCCATTTGAATGAAATGTAGCCACCATCTTTAAATTCCATGGGACAAAATCTTAGCCAGGGTATGGCTTACTCCTCTCCATTACATGGCTTAACTGGTCCCTGGAAGGTCCATCTCACTCTCCTTCCAATTCTACCTGGAATCGGACCGTATCTGCAGATTCCCATTACGATGACCTTATGTTAAGGTCTCTCCTCTCCCACCAGGGTTATTCTTCCCCTGACCTTGCACAAGTGCTTAAGCTAAGGAGGCGGGATGTGCAGTTGAAACACAAGCCAGAGCAAACAAACTCACAGAGCAGATCACATTTTTACTTCACAAAGCTGGACATGGCATGGTCCCTGTGAAAGTTAGTTTTAATGGTCAACTTCACACAACAGAGAATCACCTGGAAAGAGAGTCTCAGTAAGAAACTATCAAGATTGAATTAGCCATGTCTTTGGGAGACCCGGTAGCTCCTAGTACCTTTCAGACACCGCCAAGACCCCAGCAAGACTTGTCTACTCAGATGGGCAGATCTAGAAACCCCCAGCCTCCTGGGGAATAATGGGGCCTGGTCAATGCTGCAGAACCTATTCATGGCCCTGTGCCTCGTGTATAAATAGTTCTTCTACTAAAGCATGTTTGCCTGTTAATGCTCTGACGTCCTTTTCTTCCCCCCTCACCCACCCTCTCGTTACCTCTTGCATGTCTCTCCAACCACCATTAAGTGACTAATATCTTTCTTAGAATTCCAATATTGAGCACTCCTAGCTCCAATCCACAAGCATGTCTAATGTAACTATATTTAAAGGGATCCTCCCTGCTTGACTGTTGGAGGGGGTACCTTAAAAGAAGCCATGGTTTTCTTCCATCATTTAATTTGGCTAAATACTAGCAGAGAAGTCAACCCACTGGAGATCCTCAATAAATACCCAAGAAAGAACCACACGGAGAGGAAGGAATTATACAAGCATAATGCAGTACTGTCCCATGAAGATACCAAGTATATATCTGAAGTCCCAGATACCACTGTACAAACGTGACAGATTCTTCACTCCTAACAGGGAAGGCTAGTTTCCCTACCTAGATCACAGGGAGTGGGTCTTCGACTAAAAGCCAAGGGACAAACACCTGATATGACATCCTTTTTACTGATAGGTCATAGGTCACAGATTTTGCCACATGTTTTAAATCCCTCAGTTGATTAATCAAACTTGGGAATAGCTAGACTGAAGTTGTGCTGTGTCTAATAACCACGCTCCTACTGGTCTATGGCATTCTGACCGGACACTGACAAGAGTTCTGTTCCCTGGGAAGAACGTTGAGATGTAGACAATGGACTCACCAGGTTAGAAACACAGACATGCAGTATACGCCACTGTGTACAGAGATGATAATTTCACATTTATTATTATTACACACCATAATGCTCAGATTATCGGAGCACTTCCTAGAAGATGTTTATTAAGGGGTTTTAAAAATTAGTAAACACAGGAAGCAAGTGCATGTGCTCAAGAGGCTACCCACTTGGGCTTCACTTAACAGCTCTACCAATTAACTCTCCTGCCTCCATTTCTACAGAAGTTGTTTATAGATGACTAGGTTACGCAGGACAATTTTACGAGCTAATGCATGTTGAATTCTGTCTGTTGATGGTACTGATGAGTCTAAAGTTCATGACTATTTCCTGTGTGTGTCTGCAGTGACACCACATTAACTGAAGTACCATAGAAACACCTGTGGTGTTCGCAAATCCCAGCCCAGAACAAGTCTTTGTCAGGGGATTCTGTGTCTCTGCCTCACTTCTACTGACCTTGTTGAAAGGTGGGGGTGCTTGACTGAACACAACATTATAGAATTAATGGGAGTCACACAGATCTAACACAGAAGCATTAGAGGTCATCACCTGCCTTGTGGTTCCTCGGTTTCCCTCATGTCACCCTGATAAACACAGCATGGAACCAGGTGACCAGTAATCATAATGATCTGGGACCCAGGAGCGTAGCATTGTATCTGACACTGTTCTACTGTCCGACCGCCTCCTTCTCACAAACAGCAGGACAGAGCCACCACCCACTCCCACTCTGTCTGCCTCCCACACTGTAATCAGATAAAGCTCCCTAGAGAGCAGAGCCTCTTAGCACTGATGCCAGATCAGATTCTGCAGACTGGAACCTCACCCTAATGACGTCATCAGGGGAATCACCCAGACTTGCCCTGTGACTTCCCAAGTCCTGATGCTGTGACAACACCATCCACTAGACCCTCTTGTGGGGTTTTAAGGGTTAAAGAAGTGGGGATATAAGAGTAAGGGAAACACCAGACACTGGGGATGTAGGGGTGGAATGCTATTCACAAAAATGACTGTGGTTCACTGGCCTTTCACTCTTCTTGATCCCCGAAATCTGAGCATTAGATTCTTATACCAAAAATATATATATTCAAAGGAGAAAATGTACTAAAGCAATTGAGTTATAAAGATAAGGGCATGAGAAATAATAGGCAACTTCTATACTGAGTGAACACAAAACTATGTTTAAAGAGCAAAGACAATCAATCAATCAGTTGTGCTTATCAATAAATCTAAAATGGATGGAGCAAGCAGAGAGAGAAGGGGTGGGGAAGTAGCTCTGTCTATTCCAAAAACAATGTGTATAAAAATTAGACTCCGACCCTATCTGCTGTGACCTTCAAGTTATTTTCAGAGTTCTAAGTAGAGTCCGATGGTGAGCTCATTCTCAAATTCACACTAAGGTTCCTCCAGCAACCTGTACAATTCTCTTCTTTTCCCTGCCTAAGACCAATCACACTTCATGGCAGCTATGGAGTTGCAGTTTCAACGATCAACAGCCACAGCTCAATAAAGGGATGTTGGGGGAAACCCAGTGCTTTTCCTGCCCCTCACTACCTTAGGCGGGCTAGCATTGACTCCCATCGCACCTACTGCATAGGAAGTCTCCTGCCAGAGAGATCACTTAGGGCTTACAGGGAAAAGTTGTTTATTCGTAAAGATTCGGTTAAGTGCTCACACACACCCTATCTGATTCCAGAGCCGAGGCTTTGAACATCACCTCAAGCTGCCTCCACAGAGATGGCCAGAAGCTGTGCTTTTAAAACAGAAGTAAGTGGTAAGCTTTCAAGACCTGCCATATCCCATAGGTGGTCTTATGTGGTACAAGGAAAGAATGAAATGAAGATGTGCTTACAAGGGAAGGGCAGCCGAGCTGGCTGTTGATATAGAATGCGACACCATTGTCTAAAAGGAACAGAGAACCGGGTGTGTGCGTACACGCAGAACATTTTCAAATTTTAAGACTGCATCATGTAAAAACTGAAACAAAAATGAACAAAATTTAAGTCCAATGAGTGAGACACAGAAATGCCTAAAGGTGGCAAGACCTTGGTTGGGGATCAGGACCAGGTAACACCAGCTGCCAGCCACATGTAACTGGGAATAAGAAGCATAGTTGTCCCAAGATGAAACCAGAGTGAAGGTCTTACAAAAACATGGGATTAAATCCAATAATAAATCTTTAAATGTATTATCCCAACTCATTCAAATGATTTAAAAAAAAACCCAGTCACTAAATAGGGAAAAGCATATTCTGATAACTCTTACATTGATTTCACTCCAATTTGAATTAAACCAAGCAAGAGAAAGGAAGCTGTCTAGGAAAGCCAATGTCTACACATGAAGAATGTTTTCAGCAACCAACAAATCCCCTTGTAGGAGAATTTAAAGGTTTTTCTTGTCACCTAAGACTCTTGTTTTCTACCAAGGAAACCTACAGCCAACATATGGCCATGTCTAAGGAGGCTAAGTCAGACCTAAAACCATTTGGGGTTAATACTTAAAACATCTTTTATCGTAAGGATGGTGTTCTCCTGTTTTAAATTAAAACTAGGGGGTGCTTTTCCTTCAAAAGCTTGATTTGTCTGTGGAGTAGCAAGCTGATCTTAGTTGGATTCAAAGAAGAAAGAACCATTCAATGAAGCTAAACTCTAAGGAGGAGTCAAGTGACAACTTGTTCACAACACAGAAGGTTCAGGCCAAGAGTGACACTCCACTCCACCATCCTGCCTTTGTAAGTGGCAGGAGCAATGGGCTTCTCTGGTAAAAGACCCTGCTCTGCTTTCTCAGACCGATGCACTCTATCTCCATGGGCAGTGGCCCACCTGGTCATGAGCGCCTACAGCAGCGTAAGCTGGTCAGTTCCAAGACAGGGAAAAGAATAAGAGTGAAGAAGTCTAAAAGAGCAGGAAGGCGGTGGGTGAGAAAGGAAAGATCAGGGGTGCGGGGGTAAGATGGTAGGAGGGAGGCAATGGAGGGGATAAAGACCCCTGGAAAAGAGGTCTGTCCACCCTGGTGCCCTGGTCTGCTCTTGCCATTAGGGACCAATGGAGCCCATTTCACTGGGACCATTACCTGGATGAGTTCATCCAGCTCGGTGGAGTTGACGCAGGCATGCTGGGCTATGAAGTTCTGTTTCTGGATCACAATGGTGGTCCTCTGAGAAATCTCCTGAGGCTGCTCCAACGCCTTGAACACCGTGGCTCCGATGATCAGGTAGAGGACGACCACCAGGAAAATCGTGGAGACCGTCTTCCATTTCATAACATTAATGGCCGAGTCACTCTCCACCCGGGAAGCAAGCACGGTGGGTTTTGCGGAGAACGAGAGCCTCGGTTTGGAGTTCTGAGCAGCAGACTTGGGATCCAGCAAGTCAGGGGCCGCCACTGACAACAACAGAGAATTTGGGTTAGGCGGGAGGAGTCTGGAGGCAAGGGGCTAGCTGCTTCTTTAAGGGGTCAGCCAGGGCTGGCTGAACTTGGAGATTCTCCTAGTGGGAGCTGAAGAACCTCACCCAGCAGCTTTCTCTGGTCACTTGCAGAACAGTATATATATGCTCAAGAAAGGGGGCGTGGCTCCTGCTCTCTGCTGCCATTGGAGTGTCAGGTGGATGGAAAAAAACAGAGGCCAAGAAGTCAAAAACTAAGCAAAAGAATGCCTGAGGGGTTCCTCATTAATTTGTAGATTTGTTTCTGCCCATGATACGTGTCGTTGAAGATGCCCTGAACTCCCAAGGACTGATGGTACTAAACAAAATATTTTTGCTCCTGAGGAAAGCTTCCTTCTGTACGTCATCATACCTTTGCACTGTAAGCAGTCAGAGAGTAAAGAAGGTTTGCTATCGGGTTTCCAAGTTTCTTACAGAGAAGGGTTTGCAATAAGCGCAGTTCAAGATACCCTGCATATTCCCTGGTGTGAGCAAACCACGCACTCCATTCACATCTGCTGCCCATGTTCCAGAGTGGGCACATTATGAAACATGGCTCTGCCATCTCTCACACGCTTAAAACACCAAAGGTATTGCTAACTCTTGAGCCATCAAAGCCAAGACACAATGATGTCTCCTACTTCACCAGCAAAAGCTAGAAGAAAGCAAGCCGGCGGATTGGCTTACGTCTCAGACCCTCCATGTTCTGCGTAAGGTTAATCATTCCATTAGAGCTCCCAGATACTGTGAGGTGACCTCAAGCCCATCTATTATTTATCCCAGCTCTTCAAAATCATCATTAATGGGTTTCATTTTAGAAAATACAAAAGCTATTCCATGGCCACTTGCGGAGGGGAAAACAAGCCAGTCACCACAAAACATCTGATTGGAGAGGCAACAGCAAACCATCATGGGTTAACAGAATGGTTGGAAAATGGAAACGAACCCCTACAGGAGTCATCCATTTAGAGCTCATCACATATATTAAAAATAAGCCAAATTACCACCATGTGTGTAATATAGGTTTCATAAAAACATAATCTAAAATTTACTTTTCCATAAGCATATACCATATCCCCCACAGAATTGTGCCCTGCAGCTCCAGAAATTACTCAAGGGTAAGGCTGTCATAAAGAGCAATGATTTGCACGCAGCGTCCTAGCCTGCTCCCTTGCCTAACCCTGCTTGGAAATGAAGGCTGCGGGCGTGAGTTCCTAAGGTTCTCCAGTTCCCCATCAGAAGGATGCTTTTCCAAACAGCTAGTGGATGCACTACATGAAGAGAGTTGTCCAGTGAAGGCAGATGGAGGGGCCTCCTCAAGCAGCCAAGATCACAGGAAGTCCTGATTCGGAGGGGATGAAATCAGAGTGGACATGAGGACACAACACCCACCCCCAGCAGCTGCTGCTGCAACTCTGCATGGAGACTCCAGGCTTAGCTTCAGCAGCAGCTTCCTAAGCAAGGCTCTATGGTCTATGAGTGTGACTGACTGCTTCCCTTTCAGCCAGTTCCCCTGTTCTGATTACAGCAGGGTACAAGGCACTTTTCCTGTATTGACAAGGGCAATGACACTCAAAGTAAGCACTCAGGCAGGTGCTGGCTGTTTGGGTTTTTAAGAGCCTTTAGAAGTGCATACAGCAATTAAAGATCTCCATCACCTGTAGCCTCACGAGGACTCCCCACCCCCCCCCTTCCCGCTCTCAGATTCTGACTAAAAAACAAAATAATCTAACATTGAGCCCCCCCCCAAAAAAAGACCAAAAGAAAAACCTCAACAAACAAAAACAAAAAAACCAAACCACCACAGGAGAAGATCCCCACACCACCTCTCTAAGCAAAGGTTCCCCACTCCCCAAGGTACTGATTTTCACCCTCAGACTGCTTTTTCATAGAGAGAATTAGAAACCACCACTGTTTACCCAGCCTAGCCTAATATCCCACCAAGATATTGTCCTGATGCACTTGGGGGAAAGAGAGGGCAGATTTGGTAATATATTTTATTCTCTCTCTCTCTCTCTCTCTCTCTCTCTCTCTCTCTCTCTCTCTCTCTCTGTGTGTGTGTGTGTGTGTGTGTGTGTGTGTGTGTGTGTGTGTGTGTGTGTGTGTGTGTGTGTTGGGCTAATAAATGTCCTGGCAGAGTTTAATTCTTTTAAGCTGTGTCCTTATATTTAATTAGCAGAAATAGATAATGCACAATTGGCAGACTCAATGGATAGAATCTGGTGGAATACATAATAAATATTTAAAAAACCAAACCAAACAAATAAACAGACAAACAACCCAGCCTTCCCTGAACCCCATCTAATCTAGACTGATTCCTAGTCTTCACTGTGTGGCGAGAGGCGAAGCAGGTCTTTCCACACACCCTCCACACCATCGCAACTGCTCCCCTCCCCCAAGGCTCTCCTCTATACACTCCTGGTCTCTGGTCCTCATCCACAGTCATCTCTCCAGCCAGCCACCAGTACCCCCACAAACGGCAGCAGAAACAAGCTTTGAATTGTGTTTGCCCCAGCACCACTGCGTGTCCCCCATGCAATGGGCAACAAGTGTGATCAGGGCCACTGTGCAACCTGCTTGCAGGCTACTCTCTAGGGCTGACCCTCCTCTCTGGAAACTGTCTTAAGCTGCGCCAAACCCACACCCTAGGGAGGCAAACGCAAAAACCCCAGGCACCAGCGGAAAAGCGCAAGACGGAGCCAGGAATGTATCCGGGCTGGGGTTGAGGTCGCCAAGCCCGAATCACATCCAACCCACAGAATGGAGAGGAAGATGAGGAGTGAGGGGACCTGCGCTGCCCTCCAGGGGGAGCGTGCGCGGGCCAGTATGGATGCCCAGGGGTCTCACCTCCTGCGGTATAGCCGGGTCTCTCCCGCGAGGCGCTGGCAAGCATGAGGCATGCAGCATTCAAAATGTTTGTTTGTTTTAACACAGACTTGATGGTTTTCTCTTTTCTTTCTCTCTCTCTCTCTCTTTTCTTTTCTTTTCTCTTTTCTTTCTTTCTTTCTTTGCTTTTTTTTTCTTTTCTTTCTTTTTTTTTTTTTTTTTACCAACACGCCATTGTACTCACTCCTTATTCCAAGACCGGCTGCGCGCTCCGAGCTGCACGGGCAGGCATTTTCCCCGGCTTTGTTTTACAAGGTGGGGAGAGCCGGGCTGGAGGCGGGAGGGGTATGGGGGGGGGAGCGTGAGAAGAAATGAAATCGCGGGAAGGAGGGGACACCAGCGGCGGCAGGCTGGGCAGAGGGCGAGGCCGAGGCCAAGTTGGGCTCCGACGACGACGCCCCCTCGCGCGTTGGGTCACCCCGACTGTGTGGCCGCCTGGGGTCCCGCGCGGGCCCTGGGTGCGCTCGGCCCGTGACTCGGTGCGCTGGGCCGGCAGCTCCGCTCTGCCCCGGGGCTCGGCGAGGGGGCGATCACTGCAGCCAGTTCGGCCGAACACCCGGGTGTCTTTGTGCCACGGCCCCGCGCAGCCCCTCTCCGCATGTCTTTGTGCGGCGCCCCGCCTGGCTCGAGCCCCGCCAGGCGCCTGCAAGGTGGGGGTGTGGCCCGGGGTGGCCCGCCTGGCCCGAAGCTCCACTCTCCCCTTGCCTCACCCGCCGCTCTTCCCTCCTTTCCGAACTCCCTCCTCCTGCTCCTGCGGTGTCCCCGCCCGGGCTCGCCTCTCCGCACACCCCTCCCAGCCCTATGCGCGTCCGCGTCGCCCCAGCTGCCAATACGTCCTCCCCGCAGCGCCCTCGGCCTGCCTCCCGCTTTGGAGCAGCTCTCGAGCCTCACCTGCACCCATCACCCAGCGTCCTACTGCCACCTCTTGCTCTAGCTGTCATGCATGCGTCTTCCATGCTTTCCCCGAGTCCTGATGTCAAGAGAGACCCCAGATCCCTACAGGTGAGTATCTTCCTCGCTAGCGCCCCTCCACCAGGGTGGCACAGAGATATCATCCCGCTGCCTTGTGAGCCTCAGAGTGGGGGCCGCAAGAGGATGATGCCAGGCTTCACTGGGGAAGGGTTAAGGAGTAGTCAGTCAAAGCGCTCTCAGGGCAGCTTGCTTTGGGCCTGGAGTTCCTGAATCAGAAAGGAACTGGAAGCCTGAGTCAGGGGTGGGGGTTGGGGGGTGGAGGGAAACAGACTACATTCTCTGGAACAACCTGCCAACCCCATCCCAGGGCTGACACTAAGGATGCTGAATGCTGTGGGCGTGGGCAGATTTTGTAGGCAGGGAGACAGCAGTCCTCAGGCTGAACTTGTTGCCAGGCGCTCCCCAACACTCCTGGAGAACCCCAGCTTGGGCAATTCTATCCAGACACCCGGAGGGCAGCCCCCAAACTGCTGCACTCTTGGTGACAAGGACTTGTTCGGAACAGAACTGGCCTAGAAAGGGTAGGAGATTGGATGCTGCCTTCACTCAACACGGAAGAACTTCAGTCCTTTCAAGGCCACCCTCTCGCACCAGCTTTGCCAGCAGGAACTCCCAAACGACCAGCACCTTCTGCCCCCACACCATGCACACAGTCAGTGTTTTCCCAGGTATTTGGAGGAAGCCACAGACACAGCCTTGGCTGTAACAGGAACCTAAGTCGTTTACAATACTTTCCAACATCTATGATTTTTTTTTTCTGTTGTTGTTCTATTTTTGACTCCAGAATAATCCCAGCACCTGTTCTGTCTGTTGAAATAAAGCATCCATCTTGCTCCAATTTAAGCACGTTTTTCTTGACTTCTCGTCTCAAAAGTAATGTAAGCCATTTAAAAATATATGAGTCTGATCTCACTCCCAGACTTAGACCCTCCCAGAGTTTCTAGGTCATAGGTCATGCTGTTGCTTCACTCTCCTGGCTCATTTCCCTGGAGGTCTGTCTGGACCCATGGCCACCTCTCAAAGATTCTCCCAATCCACACACACACACACACACACACACACACACACACACACACGCACACACACACTCCCCTTGCAGACGTAAAGAATTGCTTCAGTAGAGCACTGTATATAGATTATCCCTGTGTGCAAAAGCACTTGTCCAGGAGATTGATTTTAGGGGCTTGGCTCACACATCCTAAATCTTGCAAATCTCTCTGGCATCCCAGAGCAGTTACAGCACACTGGAAGTTTGAGGCACAGTTTCGACTCCAGGAAGTCTCTTTTGCTCCTGTGTGGGTGCCGCCCACCTACATGTCTAGAGTAATCTTGAGCTAACTCCACAGATAAAATGTCTTCACAGCAGTCTTTTCATGACAGACTGTCATTCACCAAGAACTTCCATGCTGGGTGAAGTTTCTGGAGAGTCCTAGGCCAGCATCTTGCCTTTTGTTTTTTCCTGGTGTTACCCTTGTCACAGATTATCCTGTGGGCTCTGGGAGGGCTGACATCTTGTCCCCTAACACCCAGGACTAGTGAGGGGTGCTGAGTCAAGGAGGACTGATAATGGTAAGATTGTCATTCTCCTCTTCTCCCTCCAAGCATCCCGAGCAAGGACACCCAATTTATATAAGGAACGGGGCAAATTCTCGAACTTGAACTCATGTTTGCTACACAGCCATTCTGCTGCCTGGCTATCCTTCCCTTCCCTTCCCTTCCCTTCCCTTCCCTTCCCTTCCCTTCCCTTCCCTTCCCTTCCCTTCCCTTCCCTTCCCTTCCTTTCCCTTCCCTTCCCTTCCCTTCCCTTCCTTTCCCTTCCCTTCTCTTTCCCTTCCCTTCCCTTCCTTTCCCTTCCCTTCTCTTTCCCTTCCCTTCCCTTCTCTTTCCCTTCCCTTCCCTTCTCTTTCCCTTCCCTTCCCTTCTCTTTCCCTTCCCTCCCCTTCCTTTCCCTTCCCTTCCCTTCCTTTCCCTTCCCTTCCCTTTCCCTTCCCTTCCCTTCTCTTTCCCTTCCCTTCCCTTCTCTTTCCCTCCCCTTCCTTTCCCTTCCCTTCCCTTCCTTTCCCTTCCCTTCTCTTTCCCTTCCCTTCCCTTCCCTTCTCTTTCCCTTCCCTTCCCTTCTCTTTCCCTTCCCTTCCTTTCCCTTCCCTTCTCTTTCCCTTCCCTTCTCTTTCCCTTCTCTTTCCCTTCCCTTCCCTTCTCTTTCCCTTCCCTTCCTTTCCCTTCCCTTCTCTTTCCCTTCCCTTCTCTTTCCCTTCTCTTTCCCTTCCCTTCCCTTCTCTTTCCCTTCCCTTCCCTTCTCTTTCCTCTCCCCTCCCCTCCCCTCCCCTCCCCTTCTTTGCTTTCCCAAGCCTCTTTACACTGGGAGATTGATGCCCCTGTGTATTTCTGTACACCATGACCCCATGGCTCCATGGCTCCATGGCTCCGTGCCACTGTCCCTCCATGCCTTTGTGCCTCCGTGTCACCCACACTCAAAAAGCTTTCAGTCTCACCACCAATTTGCCCTTCTCCCTGGCATCTCATTGACATCCTATGTGTTCAGGGTGTTTTGGTTGGTATGTGGGGACACGGGAGCAGGAGAACTGGCTCATCCACTAAGAGCATTTGCTGGTTTAGAAGAGGACCCAAGTTCAGGTCCCAGTAGCTAAATGGCCACCAACCATCTGTCACTCCAGTTCCAAGATTCCTAACACCCTCTTCTAACCTCCAAGGGCACTGCGCAAACCTGGTGCTAAATGCAGGCAAATACTCGCACACATTACATAAAAACAAATCTCTTAAAACAAGGAAGACAAACAGAAAGAGTCTAAGCCACATCAAATACAATGAGATTTACTCTGAGGCACTAGAAGCTAATTTCACACATAATCTGAAGGGACCATCTGAGTGCAGGAGGCACCGCCTGTCTCTCGCCTCATTTCCACAGCAGTTCTACAGTCCCTCCTTCAACATGCCTGCCCCTTTAAGGGACTTTGTATGACAAAGGTATGCATAGGGGTGTTTTAAATATGAGGAGGACCAGATCGTGTATCACTGCAACTAGAGAAACAAGGAAATGTGGTGGACTGTCCTATTACCAACCATCATACCTTACACTCTATCCACACCGACAGACTGACCACACCAGGAGCAGACCGGAAGGGCAACAATTGCTTCCTCGTGATTCTGTCTTACATGCTTTAATTTCTTTACTGTCCAGGAAATCCTGAATGCATAGTGACAACATCGGGCTCCCACAAAGCCCAGCTTGTACAGTGATCCAACTTACAGCATGAACTCAGAAGTTCATTTTCATGTTAATTTGGCTTTTTTGATCCTGGCCTACTCAAATGCCCTGGTGGGAAAAAAATAAGAAATGAGCTTGCTTCTTTTTTATCATTTTGACCACATCAAAAGAGATCTGTGAACACCCTACCTCCTCTGCTTCTGCACTGGGTGGGGTGAAGTTCTTTATCTTCCTGATGATCCGTTTCCTGATCTACAGAGCAGGGAGAGTTCACTGCACTCACAGAAGAGGATTGGAATGGCCAGGGTGAGACACTATGTGTTGTGTGTACTGTCTGCATGTACTGTCTGTACACTGTGTGTACTCTGTGTGTTATTGTATGTACACTGAGTACACTATATGTATGTACTGTATTGTTGTATGTGTGTACTGTCTGCACACTGTATGTACTATCTGTGTTACTGTGTGCACAGTGTGTACTATATGTGCATACTGTGTGTGCACTATATGTACTATGTATGCACTGTTTTGTACTGTGTGTACTGTGCATATGTACTGTTTGTACACTGTATCTACTGTGATTTGCTGTATGTACACTATGCGATATATGTGCATACTATATGTACTGTATGTGTGTACTGTATGTGTACTGTGTACTATATGTGTTTACTGTATATACACTGTATGTGCTGAATGCCTATACTGTATGTATATACACTATATGTACTGTACATGCATCATATGTACTATGTTATATACTGTATGTGTGCTGTATGCATGCTGTATGCATGTACGGTATTGCACTGTGTGTACTATATGTATGCTTCGTGCATACTGTATGTACTGTATACATGCACTGTATTGCACTGTGTGTGCTGTATGTGTGCTGCTCGCATACTGTATATACCATATACATGCACTGTATTGCACTGTATGTACTATGTATGTGTGCTCATGCATCCTGTATATGTGCACTGTATTGCACTATATATGCTGTATGCACTGTGTGTATGTGCTGTGTTTTATTGAATGTGCTGTATGGACTGTATGTATTGTGTGTACTGTGTGTGCTGTGTGTATGTACTATGTGTATGTACTGTGCATATGTACTGTGTGTACACTATATGTATTGCATGTATGTAATGTATGTACTATGCATACACTGTGAACTGTGTATATGTACTATATGTACACTGTATTACTATATTATATACTCTGTACTGTATGTGCTGTGTGTACTCTGTATACTGTGTGTACTGTGTACTATGCATACACTGTGTACTGTGTGTATGTACTGTATTACACTGTGTGTACTGTATTATGTACTGCATGTACCGTATGTGCTGTGTGTACACTGTGTGTACACTGTGTACTGTATGTACTGTATGTACTGTGTGTATACATTATGCATGTGTACTATATGTACATTCTATGTATGTACTATATGTACTATGCATGCACTGTGTACTGTGTGTATGTACTTAATTACACTGTATATACTGTATTATGTACTATGTGTAATGTATGTGCTGTATGTACTGTGTATACACGGGGCACTGTGTATACTGTATTATGTGTTATATATACTGTATGTACTGTGTGTAATGTGTGCACTCTATGTACTGTGTTATGTACTGTAGGTACAGTGTATATATTGTCATCTTCCCACTACTATCATGGAATACTGAGGCCACTAACACAGAAAGAGCAAAGGTTTTATTTTCCTATACTTCTGAAGGTTCCAATACAAAGATCACATGGTCCCATTTTATGAACCTCTGCCCTGAGCAGGACATCATGAAGTCAGAACTGCCGGGGCCAAACCACTTGCATGGTAAGCAAGGAAGCCAAAGAGAACAACTGGGCAGCCCTATCTCACCCCTTTGAACCAAGCTTCCAATGGCCTAACCATCTCCTCCCAGGCCCCACTACCCACAAGTCCACGGCACTGCCAGATACTGCCATGCTAAGGACTTAGCCTTCTACACAAGAGCCTTTGGGAGGCATTCTAGATCCAAACACTGGCATCATCTATGTGTTTTAATGTTTTCATTTACCCATTAGCCCAATCCCATAAACTAGACCACCAACAAATTCCAACTCTCAACATATTTTGCCATTTGCTTAATCCTCTAGTTAACAGTGCTCTACAGTTGTGAGGGGGAAGGAAGCATACTGCCCAATTACTGTGTGCCCACTGCACGCTCAGCTGTTGTTCTGGAGCCAGGTAAGGACATCGCCTTCAGAACGATGTGGTCTAAGTGGGGGTAAAAAGAGGTAGGCATCCCTGTAACATTTCAATACACGTCATCCCAAAAGAAAGTCACAGGGCACTTTGGCAGGATTTTATGTTGAAAGCTCAGAGAAGGCATCTCTGAGGAAATGGGCATCCACGAGGATGGGACAGATGTGAGGAGAGATCTTTCCCAACAGAAGAGCTTGCTGAAGGCCTGTGGTAGGAGATGGACGGGAGAATGTGGGAGCTCAGGGAGTCGGTGCAGGTGGGGTGGCAATTTGCTCTGTGACAGAAGAGAATAGAGGAGGCCTCTAAGGGGCAAGCATCAAAAGCCAGTCAGACCTGAGCTGTGCAACAACTTTAAGAAGGCAGTTCTTCCAGGCCAGAGTGTGTTCGTTTTGAAGATTATACGTGCTCGAAATTATAGCGTGTCCATCAGAACGGAAGTTAGAAGTCACTGGGGAAATGAAACAGGTAAGCGGAGGGTCCATGTAGAAGCAGCATCTCAGCTTGAGTGAGCACCACCTAGAGGGGCTGGTAGAAACCACAGGCTTCTCCCACATCCAGGGTTCTGCCACTCTGGGAGATTTGAGAGCTAGCACCACAAGTCCTCAGGAGACAGGAAACACTAATGCTATAGTCCAAGGATTGCACTTTGGGAACTATTTGACAAAAGGTAGGACTCAGGCTTAGTCCCCCATGATAGTGTTGAGAAGTATGGCTCGATTAATGCCATAGTTGGCAGACCGTGATAGACACCTACATGTGTCCACATCAAGCCTGAGCTTCAAAGTGTGACTTGCAAAGGCTTTGGTCTTCCCATTTTCAACACAGCTTTCTTTATTAGTTCTTCTTTTGTTTCTGTGATAAAAAAAAACAAAAAAAAACAAAAAAACACGACTGGAAGCAGCTCACCGAAGGGAGAGTTTATTCGAGCTCACTGTTTCAGGGGGTTAAAGTCCACCACGGTAGAGAAACATGGCAGTGAGCAACAGATGTGGCAACTAGAGCAGGAAGCTGAGAGCCCTCAACCGCAGCGGGATGTAAAGACAGAATAAACTAAAGGTAGCATACAAGTCTAAACTCGCAAAGTCTGCCCTAGTAGCCTGCTTCCTCCGGCAAAGCCATAACTAAACCTTCCCGAACAGCGCCACCTTCTGGGGACCAGATGTTCAGACACTCAAGCCTATGGGGGGCTTTTCCTATTAGAAACACAACGGCCTCGCGCCTCGCGCCTCGCGCCTCGCGCCTCGCGCCTCGCGCCTCGCGCCTCGCGCCTCGCGCCTCGCGCCTCGCGCCTCGCGCCTCGCGCCTCGCGCCTCGCGCCTCGCGCCTCGCGCCTCGCGCCTCGCGCCTCGCGCCTCGCGCCTCGCGCCTCGCGCCTCGCGCCTCGCGCCTCGCGCCTCGCGCCTCGCGCCTCGCGCCTCGCGCCTCGCGCCTCGCGCCTCGCGCCTCGCGCCTCGCGCCTCGCGCCTCGCGCCTCGCGCCTCGCGCCTCGCGCCTCGCGCCTCGCGCCTCGCGCCTCGCGCCTCGCGCCTCGCGCCTCGCGCCTCGCGCCTCGCGCCTCGCGCCTCGCGCCTCGCGCCTCGCGCCTCGCGCCTCGCGCCTCGCGCCTCGCGCCTCGCGCCTCGCGCCTCGCGCCTCGCGCCTCGCGCCTCGCGCCTCGCGCCTCGCGCCTCGCGCCTCGCGCCTCGCGCCTCGCGCCTCGGTTTCAGTGCCTGCTGGCTGTTCCACACAGGTAAGGCTTCGTGTGAAACTCTATCACTGAGGCCCGCTGCCAGCGCAGCAGGTTGCTTTTGCTTGAGACCCCAGTGACTACTCATGTTGACTATGGGTCTGGGAGGGACAACCTAGCCTGTCCTCGGAGATTTCACCGGCAAATAGACAATGTGAAGAGTGATACCCTGAAGACATGTCCTGCTGTGTTCAGAAAGCAAGGCTGCTGATATCCCCGTCTACAGAAACTCCTCTCTTTGCCTCTTTTTGTGTCTGCAACTGAATGAGCAAATGTGACCCCTGCCCGAGGCCATACACTTATGGAAAATTTAACATTAACCCAGGCCACACTTATTGTAGAAGAAAATCCTAAAGGTAGTGCCTTTCTATCAGATGCGAAATTCGGTAAAGTGCCCAAGGATTTTCTGCCTTTCCTAGAATGTGAGCTGGGCGGTTTGACTCCATGAGTGGTCTCTCAGTCACTTTTTCCCAGGACTTTGCACTGATGGCCTCTTCTCCAGGAAGGATCGATCCCTTTCCACACTGAAACAGCATGAAACTTTGGAAGTCAAATGTAGTGGTGTTGAAACCCTGGACACTCTCCTCTTTCCTGGAGCCTCCAGCATTTAGGTCACAGTGTGAAAGGTGGCCCAGGGCCAGATATATCCTTGATTTATCTAAAAGAAAGAGGAGGAAGAGAAGGAGGAGGAGGAGGAGGAGGAGGAGGAGGAGGAGGAGGAGGAGGAGGAGGAGGAGGAGGAGGAGGAGGAGGGAGAGGAGGAGGAGGGAGAGGAGGAGGAGGAGGAGGAGGAGGAGGGAGAGGAGGAGGAGGGAGAGGAGGAGGAGGAGGAAAGAAGGAAGGAACAGAGGGAGGGGAGCTGGAGAAGAGGAGAGAGGAAATGGGAGAGTAGCATTGACAACCTGTATCAAAGGTTCGCCGTAAGCCAGGTGAGCTGAAGACCCTATAGCTGTAATTTAATCCGCATAAGAACCATGAGTCAAACAGGGTTCTCAGCCTTAGAGAAGCCAAGTAACTTCCCTGAATAACGAGGGCCAGTGACAAGACTGTGTGAGCTACAGAGGCCCTGCACCACCTTTCAGTTTGTAGTTCAGCCGCCAGCTGAATTCATTTTTTTTATTGTGTCCTAACTACGTCTTCCCTAAGAGCCTTCATGCATGCCAGTTCTCCCAGTGTGATCTGTGCCTACCCCCTTTCCTACCCAATACAACTTACATTCACCCATCAGACCACAGCTAAAACACCCACCCTCTTCAGAAAAGCCCACTACCTCCCAGGCAGGTTCAGCTGACTGCCCCAGGCATAGCTCTTGGTTCTTTTTTTTTTTTTTTTTTTTTTTTCCGGAGCTGGGGACCGACCAGGCATAGCTCTTAATCCGCAGTCCTTGCACCTTTCCCTACTGCTTCACTGACATTAAATATTTATTCAGACTGTCTTTTGTTACTAACAGAGAAAAAAAAAAAAAAAAAAAAACCTCGGGTGGCTAAAAGCAATAGAAATGTGTGGTCCGCATTCTGCAGACCAGAGATCAGAAATCAAGGTGTCCCAAGGCCTTGCTCCCTCTCTCACAACTCTCAAGAGTAAGTTCTGTCAAATACCAGCTCCTGCACTTGGCTGAAATCCACGGTGAGTCTTGGCCTGGACACAGCGCACTTGTGCCTTGGGCACTGAATCCTGGACTCTCTTCATGGCACATATGCCCTCTGAGTGGTCAATTTCCAAATCCACCCTTGCCCCTTTTAAAGGATACTACTAGAGATGTTCAGGCTACCCTAATGACCTCATCCTAACTGCTTCGGCAAAAACCATATTTCCCAGTGGGGTCATATTCCAAGGTACTGCTGATATTAAGATTTTATTTATTTTTCCCCCAAAATTGATTGTGGAGAAATACAATTCAGCCTATAACAGTTCCTGCAAGACTCCAATAAATAAAGAGACCTTGGCATCTTGTTCTGCTGCACAATAGCTAACACCTAGCAAGTACAAACATCGATGGTTATTCCCTGAGACAAAGCCCAGAAGCATGACTGACTGAGAGCTCGACCATCAACGAGGAGGCTAACCTCAAAGCCCACAGCACCACAGAGGTACCAAGAGTATGTGACATGTGCATCAGGAATGGAGCCAACATTTCAAGTCAGCTTTCATGGCTTCCTGCCAGAAACACTGACCCCCACATCTGAGACCTTCTGATAGTTTAGAAGCCAGATTTTCAAATTATTTTAGACATTTTCCTCATTTTCTTTTTCTCTCTCTCTTTCTTTCTTTCTTTCTTTCTTTCTTTTTTTTTTTTTTTTGTTCTTTTTTTTCGGAGCTGGGGACCGAACCCAGGGCCTTGCACTTCCTAGGTAAGCGCTCTACCACTGAGCTAAATCCCCAGCCCCTCCTCATTTTCAAATAGAGCAGAAACAGATTTCGAAAATGAACAATTACCGGAAAACAAAACGAAACAGAAGCATCTATAGGGCTAAACGTGGTCATGAGGCCCCCTGACCACGGCCTCTATGTCAGCTTCAGATGCCCTGAGAGGCTACAACAAAATACGATCATTCAATGAGTTCGTCTGTGTTGAAGAGTCTCATCTTGATTGCTCTCTCACAGGGCTAGTACCCCAAAGGCTCTCCTTTCTCTGATCTAAAATTCAAGGGTGGTCAGGAAAAACACAGAGCCTTCCAAATAAGTAAAAGCTTACTATGATGTTTGGAAAACTCCACATTAAATCCAAAAGGTCCTAATAAACACAGATAGGATATGACCCTGCACTGTATAGACAGCCCACCCTCAAATCACCTCATGCCTATCCCTGATTAGCTCCTTCCTGGTTAGGTCACTGAGGTCTTGAGCCCTCTCTGACTGTGACGAATGCCAGAGATAAGTCAACCTGTAAAGAGATATGGTTTATTTTTGGCTCCGGCGCTGGGAGGTTTCCATCCAGGTCAGGCAGGCTCTTTTACTTTGGGCCAGTAAGAGTGCACTGTAGCAGCAACACATACAGACCAAAGCCGTTCACCTCACAGCGGCAATCAGAAGACAGAAACAGGCTTGACCCTTGCAACCCATGCAAAGGCACATCTCTAAAAGATAGAAGACCTCCACGAAGGTTACACCATCTCCATACAGCAGGGAGCCAGGACTTCTTTTGTGAGTGTGGTGGGGGTGGGGCCGATATTAATTAATTAATCTAATTTAAAATTTCCAGATCCCAGCACTAACCATCATTGTCTATGGGATCAACCTTCTTCAAGTCCCTTAGTTTCCCCTTCTCGAAGCTCTACCTACTAAGACGAATTAACAGAAGCAGCAAGCCACAAAACCCACCACAACCACGTGCTTAAGTGTTCCTTCGAGGGTTAAGGTCACGAACCAACTTACTCCTTCTGCAGGTTCCTGAATTCATCTACCTTCTCCAAAAGGATGGGCAGGTCCTTCCCTAGGAGCTGGCGATGCTTGACTGATGATGTCACCTCCGTTTATTTTTCTCCCAGGTTCCCGCTTCATCCCTGCGTACTTTTACGGCACTGATGTTTGTGATGGAGCCGTATAGCCAGCCCTCTAGCCGCTGGCTTTCGGAGCCCACCGAATAAGGCTAGTTGCCCTGGAATGTTCTCATATTGGTTTTACACTCTTCAGGGAAACGGTATCTGAAGGGAAGAAGGCTTGGTAATACAGAGGGCGCCCTGACCTATCCTAAGCAGCCACTCAACATGTAAAGCTTCTCATTGGTTCTTTCCACAGTCTGCCTCTGTGGGACAATGGACAGTGATTTGGTTGTGAGCAGGTAAGAGTGTTGATTCCAGGTAGTCACGAGCTTTTTTCTCAGTCCATGTGAGACTCACAAGATGCGTCAACATCACACTCAAACTAACACAGCCAATTATGCAAATGTGCTAACGGAGTGTCCCAACACCCACTGAAAGGCTACTTGGACCAACACAGCAATTTCTATATTATAAAATCCCAGAACCATGGCCGAAGCAACAGCCATCTCGAGGAAGGTTTAGTTTGAGCCTTGGGTTCCTGTGACATAATACTTCTTCAGGCCTTAGGAGATGAAAACCCCATTTCAATACTTTAGTTCGATTACTAATTATTTAGATTTCTTGAAACTTCCAACTCATCACACATTATGAATAAACTTTTTTTTTGTGAAAGTATCCATGAGTTCATCTCTGGTGAACTTGATCACATTTATCATATACTGACACACACTTAATGGAATGCTTTACCTTGTGTGGACTTCTCTTTGCATCTGCCTTTCTCTGCTCGAACAAACATGAATGGGACAGCTAAGGGCCAGTATCTCACCTGAGTTCTCTTTGATTCCTAAGCACACCTAATAGATATTTGAGTATTTTCTGTATTTCTATTATTATTTTATTGTATGTGTATATGTGTCTGTATATACATCTGTGTACCATGTGCATGTGGTGTCCACAGAGGCCAGAAGGGTGTAGGATCCCCTGGAACTGGACTTATGGATGGTTGTGAGCCATTATGCTGGTGCTAGCAACCAAAGCTGGGTCCTCTGGAGAAGCAGACCAGTGAACGACCTTTCTAGCCCCTATGTTTTACCTATGGAATACATGGTAACGTCACACAAAAGTCAACTCTTCTCATGACCAAAGGATGCATTACATCATAACCAGGTGTGGGGGTTTGTATATGCTTGGCTCAGTGAGTGGCATTATTTGGAGGTGTAGCCTTGTTGGAGTAGGTGTGGCCTTGTTGGAGTTGGTGTGTCACTGTAGGCATGGGCTTTAAGACCCTCATCCTAGCTGCCTGAAAGTCAGTGTTCTACTAGCAGCCTTCAGATGAAGATGTAGAACTCTCAGCTCCTCCTGCACCATGCCTGCCTGGATGCTGCCATGCTCCCTCCTTGATGGTAATGGACTGAACCTCTGAACCTGTAAGCCAGCCCCAGTTAAATGTTGTCCTTATAAGAGTTGCCTTGGTCATGGTATCTGTTCACAGCAGTAAAACCCTAAGACACAAGGTTTATCATCAACAAACATGCAACTCATTACTTTTGAGACACGGAAAATCTGCGTATTTCTCCCAAGTCTTTATTCTCATAGGAGATTTGGATAACAGATTCATGTGAACCAGCCCAGCCCACTAGATAAAATGCTAAGCCGTCTAGATTTCAGTCCGGGCCCAGTCTATTCTCACCCGTGCCTTAGATTTCCCTGTTTGAGTGAGCCTGAGAGAGAGCACATTTGAAGATGTGCTTTGAATAGTGACAGAACTGTTGCAAGAACCTGGTAAACAGCAGCCACCGCTGTGACTGTCACTGACTGTCACTGGCAGCCATAATCCAAGAAAGAAGGGAGACTTCAGAGATAAGAAGAGAAACAGACAGGAGGAAGCCACGTGTGTGTGTGTGTATGTGTGTGTGCGCGCGCGCGCGCGCGCGTGTGTGTGTGCGCGTGCGGGCAAAACAAATGTACAGCCTGAAACATGACATAATCAAATAACCCATGGATGGGGGAGGGAGGACTCACATTATCTATTCTGAAGAAAAGAGGACTAAGCCGTACCCTCTTCTCCTGAGACAGCAAAGGGGTGGGTGAGTTATCAGTCAGGACTGTCAGAAAGGGTGTGGATAGGCTGCAGGGGGCTCCCAGAAACAGACAGAACAGACCTAGAAATGGTCACCCCACCATCTACCATGCACTCAATAAAATGTCTCTTTGCTGTGGCCTTGTGGGTTTGAACCACGGCTCTCTGAGATGCACCTTACACTGTGTTCAGCTTCTTCTCAGTCTCCTTAGAAAATAGTCACTGTATATCCTCTGGCCTTGACAGATGTCCTCTTTTTCTTTCTATTAAAGTTGTCCTCTGGACACAGATTAAAATCTTTTCCACAAGCTGGGTTCTGGTTAAAATCAAATTTGTCTAACTATACTTTGCTGGTTGCTAAGAGAACCAATGTACGTGATAGCATAAGCACAGTAAGGACCCTGGAGAGGGAGTGGACTCCCAGCCAGCAGGTGCACTGTGCCCCTAGTGCTGTGACTCATATGGTGAGCCGGTTTACCAGGCATCTGTCCTTACCACCACAGTGCCACACTGGGTTCCTTTTAATTAATACTCAGTTGTCAAATATTTACCAAACTATTTTTAACAATTGGTGGAAATCTGTTAGCGACTAAGGGTAGCTATGAATAAGATTTCATGATTTTTTTTCTCTTTCTTCCTGTTTTTCTAAATTTATTCCCAGCAGTGGAATGCTAAATTTTGTGGTGGTTTTCCTTTGGATGGATATTGGGTGGAAAAAAAAAGGAAAAAGGAAACTTGCTTGGCATTTTCCGTTGATACTTTCTCAGGAAGGGGTGCCAAGGCTGCATTGCTCAGATTCCAAACCGACTCCCAGTGTTCTCGGTAATGAGCTGCCCTGTGTTTGTTTTGTTTTGTTTACTGGAGTCATGATTTTCCTTTTTAGATATGGCTTTATATTCTCCACATGTACTAACTGCATGACAGACAGACCATTGGTCTTAACTGGAGCCCCTGAACTTGGGTGTTGCATTTGGAGTTAGGAAGCTGTCTTTGCCTGGTGTTCTATTGCTGTGAAAAGATACCATGATCACACCAACTCTTACCAAAGAAAGCCTTTCATTGGGGCTGGCTTTCAGTTTCGGAAGTTGGTCCATTATTATCGTGGCAGGAGCATGGCAGCCTGCAGGCAGACATGGTGGTGGAGAAGGAGTTGAGAGTTCTACATCTGTATCATAGGCAGCAGGAAAAGAAAACCACTGGGCTCGGTTTTGGTGTTTGAAACCTCAAAGCCTGTCCCCAGTTAACACAGTCCAACAAGGCCACACCCCCTGATCCTTCTCAAGTCCTGCCACTTGCTGATGAGCATTCAAATATATGAGCCTATGGGGGCACCATTCTCAGTCAAGCCACCACAGCAGCTCTTGACTACACCTCATGGCACATTGTAGGCATTTGATAAAAATGTCATCATTCTTTCTATTTACATTGTATGTTCCTAAATGCTTCAGGGAATGCATGATAAACCCACAAAATCAGACAGCAACCACAGCAGAACTATGTTTCCATGAAAAAAACCCATACTGAAACCCAGAAATAGATCTGGAAGGGACCATGCAAGAAATGCATACTATGGTGTTCATCATTTACTTAAATAAACTGCACAGGATGTCAGTCAGCTAGCTGTGCTTTGAGGGACTGATTTTTTTTTTAAAAAATCACTTTGTAGTTAGTTGAAATGCAAAATATGAAAGTAAATTTAAAACGTGTGTGTGTGTGTGTGTGTGAGAGAGAGAGAGAGAGAGAGAGAGAGAGAGAGAGAGAGAGACATGAGGAGGTCAAAGGACAACTGTGGCAGTCTGTTCTATCTTCCTGACATGTGGGTTCTGGGACTCAAACGCAGTCAAGTGCACTTGCCTAAGAGGCATCTTGTCAGCACCCATAAATGATGTTTTTTAAATCAGCAACTATGATACTTCAGCCATTAATCTGGTTTACATTTGCAGGAAGTCTTCTAGAAACAAAAAAAAAAAAAAACATTGCCATGGCTTCAATTATTCTGTTTAGAGAATAATATAAAGCATGACTATCACTATCATGATGCCCCGAAGGTTTGCTAATCCGCCTTTCTCCTTCTTAAGAGTGAGTTGGTTGGAGTAGGGACCTTGCTATTCCCTTATCCTTAGCATCCAATGTGATAAATTCTCAGTGAATTCTGGTTGAAATGAACTCAACTATTTTAAGAGTAGCAAAGACTTGAGTATCAATCAATGGGTGAAAAAATGTGGCAACCAGACACAATGGAGTATTATTTGGACACAAAAGTAACTACATTCGGTTGTTTGAAGCAGCTTGGATGAAACTGGAAAATAGGACATACTTTGTGAGTTGTTAGTTGTTACACGTTTCAGAAGTACAAAGGAAAGGAACTGGAATGTGACCAGAAATTTGGATTTTAAGTTGCAGACATTTCCCAGATTTGCTACAGAGAGATCTATCTTTTCTTCTTTCTTCCTTTTCCTTTCTTTGTTTTTTATCCTCGCAAGGAAAAAAATACAACCAGAATTCAGTTGAGCCCCGCTTTCCTTCTCCTTTCTTCTTTTCCATCCCTCTCATGGAAATACCGACCTCTTGTGCAGATAAATGTATTTTTTCTGATGTGTGTAAGGAGATACAAAAATATAATGTATTTTTTCATTTATGTAAGTTACATTCTAATATACGAATTCTCTTCAACCTTACTATTTCACTAAACATTTATATCATCAGGATTTATCCTGTGTGGTAGAATATGGAACTTTCTAAGAACACTACATTTTCCCTGATCAAAACTGGAGCAAATTATTTCCCATAAGCTACCTGTGTTAACTTTTTTTTATATCAAAGTGGTAAAATGTACAGAAAGCAACTTGGAGAACAGGTTCCTTTAAGTCTGCAGTTCCAGAAGGATAGAACCCACATGGCCATAAAGACACTATAGGGGCCAGAGAAGATATGGTAACAAGAGCAGGAAGCTAGTCCATCAAACTGTGTCTGGGCTCAGGAAGCAGGGAGAGATCAAGAGCCCTCCCCATCCCAGAAGTGACATGCTTCCTGCCATATCCTCCCAGACAGTGCTACTAACTGGGAACCAAGTGTCCAAACCCATGAGTCTGTGGGGGGACCCTTCATCTTTAAACCCCACACTATACCTTGCCCTAAAGTTATGAAAATAAAGTATATCTGATAGAACAGAGGACAAAGAGAGGGACAACAGGTCCCGGACACCTCTTCATATAATCAGATCCTATTGGTTAGCTCACTAGACTAACTTCTCTATGGAAGCTGGAGACCTGGGTTAGAGCTGGGGATGAGAGAGGCTTGAGCTGTCCACACAGGTCCATGGACCCTCTTATTTAAGAGTCCAAAGCAAACAGGAGCCACACAGCATGGGTCCTTTCCAAAATTTCAGGGAAATGTCCCCTTCTTTTTCTCCCAACTACTCTTGCTCACAATGGACTGAATTGTGCAAAATGGCTGGAGTGATGTTCGGATTTTGTCAACAAATATAGATGAAAGTTAATGACCTGAGAGGTAAACTTGATAGTGTTGTGCCAGGAAGTGATTGTGAACCCCAAAAGACCACCAAGGAGCCGTCTCTAATATAATAGCATTAGAGTCTCTATTACGAGCGTGGGCTCTCCTCCAATCCAACCCTGGCACAGCAGTACAGGAATGGAAGGTGGAGAAGCCTCGAACCCTCATCAGGACAAGGTTTTATAGAGAAATAGGAGCAAGGGAGGGGGTGAGGGAGAGGTGTCCAGTCAGGCAAGCATCTAACAGAATGACTATAAGCTGACAGGTGAGTGCTCTGAAGCAAATGGTCTAAAAGCACATCTGAGACAATCAGACTAATCTTTGATTAACTGTTGCTAGGAAGTAGCTGGGGAGTAACTCTGCAAAGGACAAGCCATGGGGTCCTTCCCGGTAAGTGGATGTAGCTTGGGTTCCGTTGTAGGTCAAGTTCTTGGGCTTTTTTTTTTTCTTTAAGATGGAGGCTGGTCCCAAGACGGGGTAGGTTTAGCCTCTCATTCCCCACTTTCTTTGGTAACTAGAGGGCCCAATCATGGGACTTGCCGAAGATGATCTAATCTCATGAAAACAGTAACAGGGCTATGTCCTCAAGAGTCAGTTAACTCAGGCCTCTCAGATAGGTCATTTTATTAGCAAGTTCCAAAAATCACTTGTTTAGACAAATTTTCTTTTCCTATTTGACTCCTGGATGACGAATATGAAGTTTCCTATGAAACTCAAGCATCTTAGAGGTTCTATGGCTGGGATGAAACACTATGACCAAAAGCAACTTGGGAAGGAAAGGATTTATCTTAGCTAACAACTCCCAGGCCAGACTCCATAACTGAGTCTCCAAGCAGAGCAGGAATCTTGAAGCAGTAATTGCAACATGGAGTTCTGTTTACGACTTGCTCCCCATGGAGGCTCTGCCTGCTCTCTTATACAACACAGGACCGCCTGCTCAGATGTGGCTGGGCCAGGCACTTGTGTACCAATCACCGGTCAAGAAAAACGTCCTGTAGACTTACCTACAAGGAATCGGATGGAAGGATTGTCTCTGTCAAGGTTCCTCATTCCGGATGACATTAGCTTGTGTGTCGAATTGACAAAACAACAGAACAGAAGCTAAGCAAGACAACACACCATAATCTACCCCTGGTAAGTGACTATGTGGTCACTATGAGGAAAGTAACATCGACCCTAAGATCCTAATTCAATGAATTTATCTTATATTATTTGGCTTATGTGACAATCCTTTCTTGATTTTCTTTTGCCTTCCTGAAAATATAGTTAAAGCTAAAGCCACATCAAAGGTTCTTTGGGGAAAAAATAATGAAGAAACAAGGGTTTCTGCACCTCTAGGTTGCAAGTATATGGACTCGAAGATTCCTATTCAACAGAATCCAAACATATAGAGAGAAAAGAAATGGAAACCACAAACATATAAGAGAATCTATCTCAGAGTTTCCACAAATTAGAACTGTTCACCAAAAACCCATTCCATTTTTTAAAAATGATCTTTACAGGAATAAAATGTAAATGCTCCCTGGAAATGGTTAGCTGAGTGTGTGGGAGGAACAAACAAAGACCTGATTATGTAACTTCTAATCGCCCAATTTAAACCTACAGTAAACAAGTTCTATGTTGGAATACCTCAGCATTTTAAATCCTGTATCATTTTCGCTTTCCAAAGATGCCTCAGATCAAATAATAACCTTGCTGGTCCTTATTAATAACTTTTGTATTTCTATGAATAAATTCCTTGAACAACTTGAGGAAGAAGCCTAGGTGTGGGCTGTAGTTTCAAACAGTTCTGTCTATGGTCGCTTGACTCTATGTTTCTGGGCCCATTAGAGGTAGAATATCGTGGTGGCTACAGAGGATAGCAGGAAGTTTCTTTACTTCACATGGGTCAAAAAGCAGGAAGAATGGGAACACAGAAAGGAACAAGAAGCAGCCCCAAAGATACTCTCAGAATGCCTACTTTATCCAAAGATGCCCCACCTCTCCCTTTTACCACCTCCCAGTAAGGTCTTCATATTGTGACTCCATGAAGGGGTTAGTCTCCAGATTAGGTTAGAGCTCTTCTATCTAAGGGTCTCTGGGAACCTCATCAGATACACCCAATGGTGTTGTGTCATCAGTCCTTGGGACGTTGCTTAATCCAATCAAGTTACCCATCAAAATTAGCCATTATGTCATTGGATTAAAGACAGCTACTGTACAAAAAATGTCACAACACTTAAGATCTCACAAAATCCAGAAATGAAGAGGGTGCTTCAGGAGTATTGGCAAGAAGAGGAAGTGCTTTGCAGCTGAACTTGCAGAGGAATTTAAGTCCACAGATGACATTGTCACTCGAGATGGGGCTTGACTATTAAACAACTCTCCAGAAGTGGCACCTTGGGGGTTAAACAGTGTGACCCCATGTCCAGCCCCTGAAGTCTGTCCTCTTGAGTAGTGCTGACCTCTTCTTCCCCACCAAGGTCCAGCTGGGTCACAGCAGACCAGGCACTACTGAGTTTTCTGCCTTCCACCCTGGAGCAGGTCTGTGCTTGAGTGCTGACTCCTCCCGGAATCCTGAGCAGGTCCAAGCCTGCTACATCCCTTGAGAAAAGCAAACAGTGCTCTAGACATGGATTCTAAGCCTCAGACCAACATAATGCAGCCATGCCCCCTGACCAGGACTTCAACACGTTCCTGAATCATTTGAGGTCCAGTCACGGATTGTCACGACTTGAATGGCTACAACCACTTATTTTTAAGTGTACAGTGTTGGATCATTCTGGCCATTCAAGTTGAGACTGACTTTGTTTCCTGCACAGAACTCATCTCCTCTCTTTAAATTAAAGCCAAGACGCTTATCTGTGTCTCTGGTCTCCAGCATGGTGTTTTTTATTCTCTGAGAGTAATTTGGCCTTTTGTACAGACTAAAGCAATTAAGTCTGTCAGGGACCTGTACAGGACTTAATGAAAGCCATGCACTGGCCGGGACGTGGAGGGAGCGTGTTAATACTATTATCACACTGTGTGGAAGACTGTCGGCATGGACTATTAGGCTGCACAGTTCTTCAAAAATTGTTATAATTTTTAATAATCTATATAAAGTCAGGGTTTAATTAAAATGTTGACAACCCCAAGATGTGTCCCTTTTAAAACTCACACAAATGAAATTCACTAATAATTCTTTTATTTCCTACTTTGTGTATGTGTGCATGCACATATGCATGTGTGTACATGTATGTGTGCATGTGTCCATGTTTGTGCATGTGTGCATGTTTGTGCATATAGAGGGGGTGTGTGTACATGCATGTGTGACTGCTTACATGCACAGACCAGAAGTCAAAGCCAGGTGTTCCTCAATCATTCTTTACCTTACTGAGACCAAGTCTTTCATAAAATCTAGAACTCTCTGGTTCAGCTACACTGGCCAGCAAGCTCCAGGGATCCTCTAGTCTCCTCCTCTTCCTCCTCAGGGTTGAGATGACTCTATGAATAAAGACCCAAACTCGGGTCTTTGTGCAAGCATTTTACCAACCAAGCCACATCCTTCTAACAATTCTTTATCCCCTTTGACTAGGCCCCAAATTCTCATCTCCAGAGCCTGAACCATAGTAATTTCATCTGACTTTTACTGCAAGGACAACCGTTTTTATTAGCGAAAAAAAAATCAGACCTCTGAAATATTTTTGAAGAAACTCACTTCCTTTTAAAATCCACTCTATTAGCCACAGGAACTTTTAAAATATTTTTATAGGAAGGCTCCAAGTGTGAGTGCTTCTGCGCAGCGGTAAACTTTAACTCTGAAGACTGCTTCTACCTTGGATAAGACTATAATAACTTTTTGAAAGCTGCATTAAATACTTTCAAACCACAAAATCCACACACCAACAAAGCAATTAAAATGCCTTTTTCTTCATTTGGAGGTTAAAAAAAATTAACTTTTAAATCTAGAAACACTCCTTGTGCTTTATCTGTGGACAAAAGCAAACAAGAGCCAAGGAGCCGAAAGCTGTTTCACGGGTATGTGGAACTCAGTGGAGAGGTGAGCTGTGAACATTCTAGAACGCCTGGCATTTATAACGAACTTCACATTTTAAAGCATGACACATCTCATTCTACACAGGAGCTGAAGGCGAGTTCTTCAAAATACCCGGGGGAAAGCAGAAGTAATGTTCTCTGGGGTTGGTAATGGGTGGTCAGGGCTCAACAAGATGGCTCAGCGAAGATGTCTTGCAGGAGTCTGAGGACCAGAGTTCAATCCTTGGGTCCCACATGGTGAGAGGAGAGAGCCAATGCCCTCAGGTCATCCTTTAACTTTCAGGTGTGTGCTGAGTGCTTCTTCAGCTCAATAAATGGATGTAATAATGTTATTTTAATTAAGCGGTTATGACAAATACGCATGGTAAACTTCCGTTGTCTTACAAGCTAGACAACATATTACCCTTCTATAACGGCAAGAATAACACGCAATATAGAAACAATAGGATTTCCATAGGAAACATCCTGAAGTTCACACCTAGTATTAGAGCTACAAAGAGTCATACTGCAACTGCATTTTGTGTATTATATGTATATACATGAATACTGTTTCTCAAAGTACTTATTTATACACAATGGTAGGTTCAAATTTTCCTAAATAGTCATGCCAGCTGTAAGAAGACCTATTTAGGGATTTGAAGTGTGTGTGTGTGTTGTGTGTGTGTGTGTGTGTGTGTGTGTGTGTGACCACCTATTTAGGGATTTGAAGTGTGTGTGTGTATGAACACCTATTTATGGATTTGGAGTGTGTGTGTGTGTGTGTGTGTGTGTGTGTGTGTGTGTGTGACCACCTATTTAGGGATTTGAAGTGTGTGTGTGTATGAACACCTATTTATGGATTTGGAGTGTGTGTGTGTGTGTGTGTGTCACCACCTATTTATGGATTTGAAGTGTGTGTGTGTGTGTGTCACCACCTATTTAGGGATTTGAAGTGTGTGTGTGTGTGTGAACACCTATTTATGGATTTGAAGTGTGTGTGTGTGACCACCTATTTATGGATTTGAAGTGTGTGTGTGTATGAACACCTATTTATGGATTTGAAGTGTGTGCCTGTGTGTGTGTGTGTGTGTGTGTGTGTGTGTGACCACCTATTTAGGGATTTGAAGTGTGTGTGTGTGTGTGTGTGTGACCACCTATTTAGGGATTTGAAGTGTGTGTGTGTGTGTGTGTGTGTGTGTGTGTGTGTGTGTGTGTAAGATCACCTATTTAGGGATTTGAAGTGTGTGTGTGTGTGTGTGTCCACCTATTTAGGGATTTGAATTGTGTGTGTGTGAACACCTATTTATGGATTTGAAGTGTGTGTGTGTGTGTGTGTGTGTGTGTGTGTGAGACCTCCTATTTAGGCAGTGTGTGTGTGTGTGACCACCTATTTAGACATTTGAAGTGTGTGTGTGTGTGTGTGTGTGTGTGTGAGACCACCTATTTAGGGATTTGAAGTGTGTGTGTGTGTATGTGTGTGAGACCACCTATTTAGGCAGTGTGTGTGTGTGTGTGTGTGTGACCACCTATTTAGGCAGTGTGTGTGTGTGTGTGAACACCTATTTAGGGATTTGAAGTGTGTATGTGTGTGTGTGTTTGTGTGTGTGTGTGTGTGTGTGTGTGTATACAGCCGTGTGAGGGCATTTATGTGTATGAGTGGGCATGTGTGTGTCATGTACGGAGGTTGGAAAACAATCTTCAATCATACCTCATTTGAGACATGGTCTCTTTTGTGTGCCCCCATCTCCCCTCCCCGGCTGCAGGAATTCTCCTGCCTCAATTTCCATATCCTATAGGAGTGGTCAGCTCAAATGCACCCATGTTGTGTGGCCAGAATTTACATTTGTAATCACAGAGCCGTTTCCCCAGCCCCAAGTGCTAGGATAATTAATTTTGCTTTCTCTAGAGACAGCAATTGCGATTCAATGAATACCCAAGGTGTTAGAAAGAATGTATTTCAGTTTAATACCATAGCTAGGAGACAAAGCGAAGCACGGAGCACAGATGTGTAAAGTACACATTCATGATTCGTCTGAGACTGCCTTGGTCTACCTCAGGGCTCTGATACGTGACATGAGACCTTTCATTTGAAGAAAATAGAACCTGATGAATTTAAGTCTGTCCAAGGCACTAATTCAAACCAGCCACCTGAGCGTTAACTTTCCTTTGAAAACATTTGTGCTTCATTTCTCATTCAAGTCTTTCCTGGATCCCTTCAGATAGCACCTAGGGGAAGAGGACTAGTCACAACCATCTCTTGGCACTGACGGAAGGCAGCACCTGCTGGGGACAGGCTCATCCTGGGTCACACGTTAATAATGACACTCAAGTATGAGCAATTCTGGAACACTCTGCTGGCAAGCGTTCTGGGCCTCCCTGGTCACTTCACCTGCACCCTTCTCTGTCCCCAGCTCAGTCCAGGCCCTGCCTCATCACTACTACTGGCTGTTCCCATAGATCCCTAGTGTCTCTGCCCAGTTGGCAGGCCTGCTGACTCTTTCTAAGAGCCTGTGCATAGGAAGCCGAGGTGAAGGTCTAGGGGTAAAACAGACACCAAATGCCTGGCCATGTTGACTTCCATGCCAGTCCTGTTGGAAGCCTCAAGCCCAGATGTCATGCTGCCTTGACCCTCTCTGTATGAGGTGACTTACCACAGGGAGGGCAGGTGGCATGCCTTGGGTAACACATATTTACTGCTGGGGTTCAGACCAGAGAGAACACAGCTCCAGGGCTTTCCCTCCCCTTTCTTCTGTCCTTCTTCCCGTGGTCTCAAGATGAAAACTCTGGACTTGTCTGTTATCTTGTTTTTGGGTTTTTTTTTCCTGTCACAAATTATCTGATGGTTAAATCCAAGCCTGACATCTCCAAGCATTCAGTGAGAACTACAAAGATTCTGGAAGTCCTTTCTCTCCGTGTCTTTCTGCCTCTTAGCATCATTAATTTGTTCTGGAGCTACAATAAAAGTAATATTTTATGCCTGCCTATTGATCCTCTTAATTTTTTTTGTTTATTTCTGTATTATGTGTATGAGTGTTTATATGTGTGTATATGGAACACATGATGCTGAGCTGATTCTGTATCCAGAGGCTGAACCGGCTACTTGCCGACCATTAAAATACTTACCACGTCAGTATTACATGCTGGACTTATTTCTGGCCAATGAGGAAAGATTTTACCAACGGTTAGAGCAAATATCTGCTCCTCCAGAAAACTATAGTTCCAGAGACAGAGTGACAAATACATTTATACACACACACACACACACACACACACACACACACACACACACACACAGGACAAATACCCATGCAAAGAAACAAAGACATGGTGTGTGTGATCCAAGATGCTGGGTGACTTTCTTCATGGGGTGGTGATTTGAAGCCCCTTGGAACATAGCTTTTAAACTAAAACTGCTCGTGACAAAGACACAAGAAATCATCTGATGTACAGAGAAAGAAATGGCCCCGAAGGGGGAAAAGAACAAAGCTTGGATAAGCAAGGAACGTGGAGAAAAGCAAGCATCGTCAGTGTGACCAAAGGGCAGATTGCAAGACGAAAGCAGAAGGACGTGGGGCAGGGCAGGTTGTGGGAAGGGTCGTGCAGGGCTTTGTGAGCAGGAAAAATGTCTGGGCTTTAGCTGCTGTATGAAGATGGGGAGGCTGTTGGAGAGGTTTGCTGGGTTAAGTCAGGAGGATGGCAGTTTTGTCAACTGAAAGGGACCAAAATGGCAGCAAAGATTGCTTTAGACATCTAGGTAGAATCGAGACGGCTGTAAAAACACACAAGTAAGATTTGTTGCTTAGTTTGGAGGTAACATGAGTAGCAGGTAGTCATGGGTGAGAGGAAGAGCCAGGGCAATTGTATTGGAGTGGGGTGGGCTTCAAGCCTTCCCCGTCTCAGAGCTGACAGTTCTACCTGAATGAACTTTTAGTTCTCATGGACAGAAGACCCGAGTGTGAGGTGCAGCTCCCCCTCCTGCAGGGGAGAAAGAATCTGGAAAATGCCACAAAGCTCTCAGACCGAACAGGAGGTGCGTAAATGGCAAATATTTACCTGGTAGAAGGGTGTGGCCACAGGAAAGGGAACGGGACAGTCTGTGGAAAGAGGCTGAGGGCAAAGCCACAGTCAAGTGGCTTTGGTGTTCATAAGCAAATGTCTCTAGGTAACTCTTCCCCTCCTTTTAAAACACGTGTGTCTTTAAAAGATTTTTGTTCCATGCATATGAAAGTCTTGCTTGCATGTATGTATGTATGTGTATGGGATATGAGCGTGGTAGCCACAGAGGGCATTGGATCCCCTGGAACTGGAGTTACAGATGGTTATGAGCTGCCATGTAGATGCTGAGGACCAGGTTCTCCGTGAGACAAGCTAGTGTTCTTAACGGCTGAGCCACCGCTCCAGCCCTCTCTCCTCCCTGATTCTCCAAATTTTACTCTCCTCATTTCTAGCCCCAAGTCCTCTATCTCTTTTTCTTATTTCTTTAACCATGTTAATTTTGACCTTCACCATCACCACCCTAATTTGGGATCTGTTGCTGTGAGAAAAACTAACGAAAACTAAGTTGGGGAAGAAAAGCTTTATTTAGCCTACAAGTTCCAGTGACTCCTTGAGGGAAATTCAAGCAGGGACCTGGAGGCAGGAACTGAGGCAGGAGGGTTGCTGCTTACAGGTTTACCTTGCCTAACCCAGCCTGCTTTCTTATACAGCCCAGTCCTATCTGCCTAGGGATGGCACCACCCACAGTGGGCTGGGCCCTTCTACATCAATTTGAAAATAATGAAACACACCCCTCGCCCCCACTCTCCCAAAGACATGGCTACAGGCTAATCTGATGGAGGTGGTTCCTCAGCCAAGACTCTGTCTTCCTACGTGTGTCTTGGTTTGTGTTCAGCTGCAGAAAACCAACTAGGACAGTTACCTTTCTGTCTTTATTTTTATTGTTATCAACATCGTCGCCATTGCCCTCCTTGCTAACGGTGCAGATTCTTAGAAGCTGTTTTGCTGAAACCACTGACTCCTTACTTGGGCAACAAGGAAACCATTAAGCAAGGCCAATGCCTGTAGCTTCTGCCTTCATTGGCATCTGAGGGTTAAATCCCTACCTTGACTCTGCTCGTAAGCAAGTTGATCATGGAGGTGTATCTGCCTAAGAACTCAGTGACCCTTAACCTCTCCCTTAAAGCCTAAAGACACAAAGAATCATTTTCTTAAACCTATGGTCAGCTTGGATTCTAGGAACAGCAGGGCCTGGTGGCCAAGTCAGATCACCGGGACATGAGACCAACTATTCCTGAGGGAGAGGTAGCACTCTGAAGCAGTTCATTTTACAGGAACTAGACTGGCCCCATTGGCAGCTGTAAGGGCTGTGACTTATCACACCACTGCGTAAGACAGTGATGCATGTGACCACAGGTCGACAAGAACTGTATGAATTCTAACTACCTCTTGTTGCTCACCCAGCTCTAACTCTATAAACCCAGACGCCCATGTCAGTATCCACTGGGTCCTCTATGGCTCCTCCTTTCCAATATGTCTATCAAAGCTCCCCCTCTCTCTGCTTTCCAGGATAACTCATCTCTTTAACTGGCAGAGGAAGGCTGTGTACACCCACACCTTTCAGTGGTACAGGCCTTTGCTCTAACACTCCGGTTGCATTAACCAATTATTGAGTTCTAACCTGGCGTTTATAGTCTGAATAATGTCTTACAACCTTCTAGGGCAAAAGCTATGATTAAGTCTCTCAGCAGGGCACTGTGGGCTTGGGGAGATGAAGCAGTTTGCCCAGCCAGGCCAGGCAAGATCAGAGCCAAGAGGTGAGACCAGGCTTGTCTGCTTCCTAAATTCTGGTTTTCACCGTCCATCCACCATCCTGCCACACCCCGCCCCCACTTGTCCTCAGGCTCACCTCTGTTCTCTCCTTGCCTCTCAGGGTTTCCTTCTCAGCCTGGACCCTCTCTTCTCTGTTCTCACTCTTCCTTCTTCTGCTTTGTGAAGACGATGGCTCCTCTCTGCTCCCCCTTTCCCACCCTACCTTGGTGAATTTGAAACTTTGTGTTACTACAAATAGGTTGAAGACTCCATAGACTATTATGGTGGGGCTACTCTGTGGTCGAACAAGAGGTAAGGCCAGGTCTACTGTGCAAAAATCACCAACAGTGTTTGTCCCTCATTAGTGTCCCGTGGGTCCTACAAAGTCAAGACTTCCCTCCCTGCTGTGACCACCAATCCAGTTCCTCTGTACCTGGAGCCTTTTGTCACATGTCAACAAGGGTTCTATGCATTTACGATATCTCCTCAGCTCCCCAGCTCACCCCCAGGTATAATTCGAATAAAGATTACAGTGAGCCAAAGTAAAAGCCAAGCGTTTTAAATGTGATTGATCATCTCATAACACTTTCCTGCTTAAAAATGCATTATGTCAGCCTTCCTCTTGAGAGAGAAACGTAGGAGAGGAAGGGCTTATTTTGACTCGTGGTTCTGGAAATTTTAGTCTGTCTTCTCATAGAAGCCGCAAGCAGAAAGAGAAAGGGAGTGAGGGGGGTCTATCTATACCAAGGAGTCTGACACTTTCTCCTCTTTATTCCATTCCAATCCCTTGCCGTTGGGTCTGTGGCACCCACATTCAAACAACCTTGACCCCTTCAATGAATCCTCTCCAGAAATGCCCAGCAGTATGCTTCCCTAACTCCCAAGCATTTCCCAATCCAATAGAGTTGCTAATCAACACCAGCTACCACAGGCATGTCCTAACTTCATTCCCCAAACCGTACTCCAACCTTTACCTTGTGGTTGCCTCCAGCATGGGCTTAATCCAATGATGTCATAACTGTAGATGGGCTGGGCAGGGCATGTGTGGAACAGCAGCACCTGCTTGGCCAAGGGCTACAGCAATGGGTGCTCCCTGGACCGAGTCGAGGTATCACATGCAGTCCTTACAAAGGTTGGTCACGCGTGTTCTTCCCCTCTGCTGATGAAGTTAAGTTTCTGGGGTGATGGTAAGTTTCCAGCACTTGAACTTAATTTTCTGTCTCTGTAGTGTTGTGGAATTTCCCTTCCTGGATCTTCTTTAACACAGATAACTATCATGTTATCATTTTGATCCATCATTCATTTTTGAAATGAACTTCGTGGAGACCATTGCACTAGAATCCCGTCATTATTCGTAATTTCTGATGACACTCATGGTAGATAGTTGCTTTTAGGTGTGCAGGTACACATGTGCGCGAGTGTATTTGTGACCACGTGTACACGTGGAGACCAGAGGACATCAGGTATTTTCTTCAGAAATGCCACCCTCTGGCCTGGAGCTCACCAAATAGATTAGACTGACTGTTTTTGAGCCCCAAGTGTCCTGTCCCAGTCTCCCCAGAGCTGAGATCATGAGTCCTTTCCACTATCTGTTTTCAGTGGATTCTGGGGGCTAAGCTCAGGGCATTATGCTTACAAGGCAAGCATTTCACTTTCACACATAAATGGATAGTTCCTCTTTGACTACGAGACAGAAGAGTGTGTGTGTCCTGTCCTCTCCACACAACTCAAGCTCCTAAGACTCACGGGACAACATAAGCAAAGCTTTGAGGGTGCTTCATTGTGTCTTGTTTAGAATCAAGGGACAGAGCAATGATCATTTGATATTCATTTTTAATAAGGTTTTGTTTGGCAGGCATATGCATATACGTGTGCTGTGAACATGTGTGAGCTTGCCTGTGGATCACACCACAGACACAGTCAGCCTTAACCCCTTCAGACAGGGTCTCTCACAAACTAAAGCTTGCCATTTGGGTTAGGTTGGCTAGCTCCCGGAAACTGGCCTGGCCTCTGCTGCCTGCCCCCGGACATCCCACTTAGTCCTATAATATAGGCAGATCTTTTAAGTTGATAGTACTGATTAAAGCTCAAGGCCTCATGTGTGTACAGCAAGCATGCTTACCCAGTGAGCCATCTTCCCGACCCACTTGCTTATAGCCATAAGGAATCCATGCATGCACTGCTATCTCTGAAATCAAAACAGTCTGCCGGTATAGAGTGAACCGGTCACAGACGGTGAGTAGCTGTGACACCCGAGGGATGGCAGTACACACGCTTGTGTAAGACTGAGATATACTGAAGAGTCCGAGATGCGTGGGTGGATCTGAGGTAGTTCCAACAACAGACACAGCTGAGTTGCTAATGTTCAAGAGGCAAAGATCTTGGGGGATGAGAGATGGCTCAGAGGTTAACAGCACCGGCTGCTTTTGCAGGGAACCTGGGTTTAGTTCACAGCACCTCTGTGGTGGCTTGCAACCATCTATAGTTCTAGTTTCATTCCAGGGAATCTGATCCCCTCTTCCGGCATCCAAAGGCACTGGGTACACATGATACACAGACATATATGCTATCAATGCATACAGAAACACACACACACACACACACACACACACTCACACACACATATACAGACACACACACACAAGCACACACACAAGCACACACACACGCACATACACATAAGCACACACACAAGCACACACACACAAGCACACACACAAGCACACACACAATGCACACACAATGCACACACACACAAACGCACACACACATACAGACACACACACAAGCACACACACACAAACACAAACACACACAAACAGACACACACATACAGACACACACATACAGACACACACACAAGCACACACACACATACAGACACATACACAGGCACCCACACATATAGACACACACAAACACACACATACATACACACACAAATACACACACATATACAAACACACACACACACAAACACACACATACATACACACACATATACAAACACACACACAGACACACACACATAAGCACACACACAAACACACACACAAACACACACACATACAAACACACACAAGCACACACACAGAAACACACACACATACAAACACACACAAGCACACACACAGAAACACACACATACAAACACACACATACAAGCACACACACACAAACACACACATACAAGCACACACACACAAACACACAGACACACAGACACACAAGCACACTCACACAAGCACACACACACATACACAGACACACACAAGCACACATACACAAACACACACACAAACACACACACAAACACACACACATACAAACACACACAAGCACACACACAGAAACACACACACATACAAACATACACACATACAAGCACACACACACAAACACACAGACATACAGACACACAAGCACACTCACACAAGCACACACACACAAACATACACACACACACATATATATTTATGTGTATGTATATATGTACTTGTATAATAAGACAAATAACTGAAGATACCTGAATAGGAGGACAGCACTGCATATAGTTCTGAAATTATGTGAACTTACTATTCAAGGTCAGAAGGTCCATAGTTCTCATGTATTTTAGATTAATGATAATTAAGATGACCACATGATGAGCTTAAGTAAACATTCGGTCCAATTTGTTTTAAATCAAAGTTTAATTATAGGTTCACTCTTTTCAAAATAGTGATCTTACACTTGAATTCCTTGTCCCACATTTAAATTTGTGATTTACAGATAAAAGTATGTGGCATTTGGTACGGACAGTGAAGAATGAACTATCTGAGGGAAACATACTGGAAACAGAAAAGCAGAGTATAACCTACGGAGACTAATTAACTCCCAGTCGGCTTTGGGAACACCCCAAAGGTCCTCTTCACGGCACAGGAAACTTGCCCTGCCAGGTACTATTTTCCTGTCTTCTCCTGTTCTTTATGGTTCCAATATTAATATTTATAGAAAGACGCATGGGCCTTTTCTTTTTAGGGTAGCTCATCCTTGGTGTCGTGCTGTCCTGGGAAGAGCCAGGGACATTCCTGAATGTGCACAACAGCCTTCAGGAGAGTTAACCGTCCCAAGTGTGCCTTTGGTATGTGTGGGGGGCTGAGTGGCAAGGGCTAGAATACTAATATTTGGATTTATGTCACGTGATTAAGCAAAAAAATCTACATAAGTGGGTAGACAGGGAAACTACAAGGGACCCATGAGAGGGAAAGGGGGTGGGAAGGACAATGGAGGAGGGACTGAGACTGAGGGGACAAATGGAACACCTGGAAATATTAAACTAATATTGCATTAAAAATTAGATGCATGAATATACGTGTCTGTATTTCACTCACATACAAACACACACACTATGGCACAAGCCCTTTTAAAAGATATTTACTTATTTTTATTTTAAGTGTATGAGGGTTTGCCTACGTGGTGTGTGAGTGTGTGTGTGTGTGTGTGTGTGTGTGTGTGTGTGTGAGAGAGAGAGAGAGAGAGAGAGAGAGAGAGAGAGAGAGAGAGAGAGATTCACCTGATACCCCTGGGGCCAGAAGAGGGCATCTGATCTCCTGGAACTGGAGTTACAGACAGTTCTGAGGTGTTCTGTGAATGCTTGGAAGTGATTTCAGCTCCTCTGCGAGAGCAGACAGAGCTCTTACTGCCGAGCCATCTCTCCAGTCCTAATACATGCTTTTATCATGCCTTAGCTCATCGGACTGCATTCCCTATACTGTACCCATGGGTTGACAGACATTCATCATCACTGCAGACGAAAGCTCTACCAGGCTCCAATTTATAGCTGTCACCTAGATTGACAAATAGGAGGTTAGCTTAATATTTATAAATTACTCCTCTATTGTAAGCAATCCATGCTGGGCAAGACGTCTCCACAATTGCTTGATTATTAAATGTGTACTTTCATTTCACGGAAAGCTGTAGAATTCCAGGGGGTGCATTCTGGAGTTGCTTTTACAGCATAATGAATGTCTGTGTTTTGTTAGAATCGAGTCCTTCAACAGAGTAATCACTACCAAGTGGCTGTCCATCAGGAGACATGCATTCAACAGCAGGGGGAAATCAGGGCAACAGAATAGAAATTCTTATTTCTAGGTAAGAACCCCGCAGAACTATTGCAAACACGCACTTTGAATAACTATCTAAGAACAATGTTTCTGGTTTGTCTTGCTTTTTTTTTTTTTTTTAATTCAGGGCCTAACTATTTAAGATCAAAAATGAAGGTGTTGGAAAGGACAGCGTTCAGGTGCAGTTGACTAAGTTGAGGTAGATAAAAAATGTATAATGTGGGCTGTTTTAATACTCATTTAGTCAACATTGCAGCCACTCGTGTCCTTTGAAAGTCTGTATCTCCTGACTTTCTCAAGGCCACTCCCTAGTAAACAGGAGGATTGCTATCTTTGAAGCTCACTTTGCAACAGAAAATTGGAACATCTGGAAAAGAGACCCAATCCCTTAGCCATCCCACACAGGGACCTGAGAAGGATACAAAAACCCAGACAGATAACTCATCCGGTTCAGCACAGGGTTTTGTATAAGACCAGTAAGGCTGTTTTTACCTAGAGGAAAATGTTACTATGTCCACGTTTAGCCAGTTCCAAATTTGAATTCAATGTCACCTTTTAGAAAAAATTCCTAATGGTGGGGCGATGACTCAGTAGGTGTGGCTTGTAACCATGAGGACTGGAGTTGGGATCCCAGGACCTATGGTTTGGTGACCATGACATCCCAATATGAGAGAGGCAGAGACAAGGAATTCTAGGGATGCATACACATCTGTCCATATCCACACAAAATGTAAATTGTGCCCCACATGGGAACACCTGCACACACACAAACAGAAATTCACATTTGTGCGAGTGTGCACAATTCTTACCCAGATATCAACTAACACAACATCACAATGACTAACTTGGATTCCAAACTATTGCCTGATTTCCATATCTCCATAAAATTACATTTGTTTACAGTCCTTTCAAGGCTTAATTTTTTTTTACTTTATGAGTATCAATTTACCTCAGCTTAGAGTCACCTGACCAGCAAATAGCCATTGAGGAATTGTGTTGATTGCCTTAATTTAAGTGGGAAGACCCAACCCAAATTTAGGTGGCAATTTCTAGTGGAGGCCCAGATAAAAATGATATTATACCTGAAAGAGTATTTGCTTGGGGTAGCTAGTCAAAGTCTGTCTGTCTTTCTCTCAGTCTCTCTGTCTCTCTCTCTGTCTCTCTCTGTGTCTCTCTCTGTCTCTCTCTCTCTCTCCCTCCCTCCCTCTCTCCCTCTTCTCCTTCTTCCCTCTGTTCCCCCTCCTCCAAGCAACCATGAGATAAATGGACCTCCCACCTTCATATCCTGATGCTACCCAAAGTGTTTGGCCCAAGCAACAATGGACTGAAACCATGAGCGAGGGTGTGAGTTTTTCTCCTTCCGAGTTGCATTTCTGGGGATTTGGTCCCATCCTTGCAGCCCTGGGTAGTGCAGCACCTTGTAGGCATGGTGAAGCTCTATTGTAGAACCTTCTCCCTGGACAACAGCACATCGCCCAAGTGAAAACTCATAGAACTGCCGTGTTGCCCAGAGGCTTCCATGATGGACGTCTGAAAGATGCACCTGCCGCTATTTGCTGGAGGGGCTTCCACCTGGTCAGTTACTAACTTGTTAAACACGAGTGTCTTCGGGTTAGAATCAGGTGAGTGAAAAATCTGATGTGGTTGGGAAAGATGAGAGACTAATCAAAGCACAACAAATCAAAGCACAACTCTTGTTGCTTCAGTGTGTTCACAACTGACGCAAACGGGTCCAGATGAGATGGCATGTCCCCATAGACGGTGGTGAAACAAAACTCCTAATGGCTGGCTTTATGTCCCCTTCTCCTTTGGGCATACACATCCGACATCTTTTTTATTTCACCAACGTTATCTGCCCAACCTGATTTCTACCCAAACTGAACTCTTATGCTCGTCTTCTTTTGCTGTTCCCATGGCAACAGCAGAAGATGCACGAGGCTTCTCTGCTGCTGGTGAAATATCATAACAAATTGATAAAGCATCACCAGATATCATTTCCATAATAATCGCCGTGAGGAGGAAAGAATGAAGAGGGAGAGGAAGCAGATGTGTTTGGAATAGGACGTTTCTCAGCGCTTTCTGTGATGCTTTTAAAGAGGGTCACGATGAGAGATGATGAGAGACCGTTGCAGATGGTCCTCCTTTTGGGCTGGTAACCGTTGCCAGCAACCTTTGCTTTGAGCTAGGAATCAGGGTAATTGATTTGTTTCCCATCATTTTACAAATTGCTGGAGACAGATGAGATGTAACAGATTAAGTGACTCCAAAGTTTACCTACAACATCATAAAGTATAAAGCACAAAGTTGATAGCATAGCAGGGCTTATCTCCTTCACACTGCCCCTTGCACCTATGTTCTCCTCTTACTACGACCATTCATCCTGAGGGACTTGGGGGTTTTGGTGCATCAGGCAAGGCAAGTGGGGTGGACCTCAATTCATGGGGCCCATAAGCTCAGAGGAGAGCACTATCGAGCCTGGGGCAAGGAAATGAATGAGAAGGAGTCTAGGAAAGTCTGGCTTCCAAGACACTTAGAAACCCTGAGTGTGGTCAGTGGGTCTATAATATCACACAGGAATACGGTGCCTCTCAGAAGATCCGATGAGCTGAGCTGATGGAGGGCGCCATGTTGAGGGAAACACGAAAAGACTGGCGCTGGGAGCCTCCTCCTCACGTTGTACAAGAAAGAAGAATCTATCCTGAGCACACGGCTACCTTCTAGCACCTTGACAGGTAAACAGACAGGCAGACAGACAGAAGAAAGAAAAAAAAAAAACATAGCCATTAGGAGAAATAGAGATCACTTCAGATTCTACAAGTAGCAAAATGATAGCAAGGGAATATTTTTATGTCAATAATTTAGTGGCTTAGATGAAACTGAAAAATTCCCTGAATAACATGAATTATTAAAACTAGCATGGAAATAGGGTACCTTCACAACAGCCATATCATTCCATCCATTGTGCTAGCAATGCCAACGTTCGCTGTTGCACAACTAATGTTCTCGTTCATGACTTTCCCATATGCAAACCAGTTAAGAAAAGAATTAACAAGAGAGCTGTTTTCATCTAGGGTCAAGGTGATGTCCCAGGCAGTAAGGGACCTGAGTTCAGCTCACCAAATCCACATAAAGCCAGGTAAGCCAGCAAATGCCTATAATCCCAGAACCAGGGAGGCAGAGACACAGACATGCCTGGGGCTTACTGGCCAGCCAGGCTAAGTGATTCAATAAACTCCCAGATTAATGAGACACTTGGTCTCTAAAAACTTAAGTAGGGAATAATTGATAAAGACTTGTGATGAGATGGTTACCTCTTGCCTATATGTACACACACACACACACACACACACACACACTCAAATACATACACACAGACACACACAGATATTCACACACACTCAGACATACATACTCAGATACACATATACTCAGATACTCACACACAGAGACACTTACACACACACATACACACACACAGATACATAACACAGAATCACACAGACACTCACACATACAGACACTCATACATACACATTCACACACTCAAATACATACACACAGACACACACACAGAGTAGGGGTGTCAATATAATCCTAATCTCAAAACCTGGCAGTGGTGTAACAAAAAAGTGAAAAGGAAGGAAGAAAGAGAAGAAAGGAGGAAGGGAGTAGAGGGAGAAAAGAAGGAATAGAAGGGGAAGGTGAGGATGGAAGGAGAGAATGAGGGAGAGACAAGGAAGAAGGAAAACATTACAAACATGTACTTCATGAACTTTGACTACGAATCCCTTAAAGCAGTAACTCAGAAGCATAAATATACAAAAGGATCTCAAAGCCATGAAATGTACTTCACACTTGAAAATCAATCAGAATGTGGGTCATACTAAAATAACAAAGGACAAATGCAAACCATGTGATTATTTCAGGAGACAGAAGATTCATTTAATCAAATCCTACGTTCATTCATAATTAAAAGGAGGGTTTCCCAGGGGCCTTATAGATATGATGAAAGCTGGCTAATAAAACACTAAAACAGTAAACATCAAAACCCTGTGGCTAAGAGCATCAGCAGTGCTGGAATGGAGAGCATTAACTGTATCGCCTTTACCTACTGGTCCTGGTAGTAAACCCTGGACCTCATGCCCTCCAAGGAAAGTCTTTCCTGCTGAGCTATCCCTCAAGCCCTGCTTTGCCCATCTTTGGTCAGGATATCTGTCCTCGTTAATATAATTAATATAATATAATTAATATAATATACTCTGCAAATCCTGGTAAAGGCAGGAGAACAAGAATACAAGGAATTACGGATGAGAAGGTACAAGCCAGTTCTTTCTTACAGACGGTCCTTCAGAAGATCCCGAGGTGTCTCCAAATGAACATTAGAGCAAAGAGGTGCACTGACGCAGGCTATGGAGCACACTGTCCAGCCTCAAGGCCAGGCCAGGTCTTATACATTAGCCCCAGATGATTAGTGAATGAGATCAAGGAAGCAGTGCTACGCCCAATTACATCAAGCCACACTAAGTGCTAAGAGGGAAAGTTGAATAAAGACGATACAAAGATGCTTGCAAACTACTGAGTGTTGAATACTTGGAGCAGAGATGAAGATTTGGTGAGCAGACATCTGTAGAACCTTCAAGCATTACAACAGGCAGTGCTATTAGAATAAAACCCCCAGAGTTTATCTACGACAATAAAGTTCAAAATCTATCCTGGCATTTTGAAGAGAGAGAGACAAGCTGGTCCTAAAATAAGTAAGGACAACCTTGAAAGAGAAGGTCAAAGTTGAAAGACTGATGCGATGTGGAAACTAGATCAATGGAGCAGAAGAGGAGGTCCAACTGTGTGTGTGTGTGTGTGTGTATGTGTGTACATGCATGTGTGCACATGCATGTGTGTACATGCGTGTGTACATGCGTGTGTGCATGTGTGTGTGCATGCGTGTCTGCATATGCGTGCGTGCGTGCGTGTGTGTGTGTGTGTGTGTGTGTGTGTGTGTGTGTGTGTGTCCTACATATACAGAGATGACTGACCAGTCAAGGAAAACATCTTGGTGAGGGAGGGCATCTTTTCAACCAAGGTTTCAGGGCCAGGGTATCCATATGAACACAAGCCTAACCACACAAAATCGACTTGAAGTTGAAAACGGACTTGAAAGATTAAAATGATACATTTTGTAGCAAAAAAAAATGGAAGAATACCCTCGCAAACTTGAAGCAGACATATTTTTTGTACAACACAAAGAATATTAAATCTAAAAAGTGGATAAATTGGAATTCATGAAGATTAAAGTCCTGTTGCTTATTAAGCAATGCTGCTAAAATGATGAATGGACAATGAGTGGCTGAGGGAGAAGGGCTCACGCTATACATGTCTAACCAGTGCCAAGTGGCCACAGAGCATACGAACTCCTGAAGACCAAGCAAAGCCCTCAGACCCAAAGCTGAGGAGGATACAGAGCAGGTGGAATGCTAAATATACAGCCATG